>NC_090077.1:4572759-4600784 GCF_038355195.1 Osmerus mordax | reverse complement strand
AGGGGGAGCCATGCTGGGAAACTGATGTGTCCATTTACTTTCCATGTGTCAGCTTTTATGCGAATGCAAAAAAAAAAAAAAAAAAAAACCTGTCTAAAAATAATAATTATTTGTATATTTTCCTTTAGACATCAACACAAAGGAGGACAGGCCTTTGTATTATGTAAAATGCATCTTAATACGGAAGCTTTTTGTCGGAGAATCGTGTGTGAACAGGTTGGGTCTCATTTCACTTCAGTCAATGGTGAGATTCTCCCAATCAGTCAAACTCGGCGGTGCATTTCCCGCAAGTGCACTATGTCGCCATGGTTTTCAAATATGGAGCCCATGGTAACCTGCTCTCCTCACAGTGGGCTCCTCTTTCATTTCAGCCGAGACTTGAGAGAAATAATACACAGCCATCGTAACTCTGTCACTTGTATGAGTCTGGGGGGGGTGGAGGGAGGTGTGTGGGGGGACTGTAAGATTGCAGGGTAATTATTTTGTACAATCGAGAGCTGCTTACTGTACTGCTCTGGCCTGGCTAGGGGGGAGGGGGGGTGGTGGCGGTTGGAGGGGGGGAGGGCTGGCGTTCATGAGGACAGCTGCAGCTCTCACTCAGCGCCGGGCACACGCAGAGAGCCCTGGGTCCTTCAGAGGGGCGCCGTGGAGACAGGTAGCCATCCGTCAGAGCCCGGGAACAGAGACAGGTGAGAGCCGTCTCTCTCCCCCTTAGCCTGCTGCTGCCCCCCCTCCCTCCCCCCCCCACCTCCCCCCAAGGACGAAGGGGCTTGAAACGATGCGTCTACCCTCCCCCCCACTCCCCCCCCTCCTCCCTCCCTCCCTCCCTCCCTCCCCCCCCTCCTACACACACACCCTCCTACACCCAACCCCTCCGAATTTGAAAGGAGGCCAAGGGCCGCAAAGTTGCAGCTGCAGAGACAAATATGAGGAAGTGGGAAAGAGACAGAGAGAGAGAGACTGCGAGTGTGAGAGGGAGAGAGAGGGTGAGAGAGAGGGTAAGATAGAGGATGAGAGAGGGAGAGAGGTTTTGTGTGGGGACCCCGTTGACCCCCTTACTGGGTTACGCCACCTCAAGGGCCAATATGGTCGGGGGCCACACTCATCATTCACAATAGCATTCAACGTGTGGTTGTCAGAGCAAAACCTTTCTCTTTCTCGAAAACAATAAACCACGATTGTGACATCAGTGGGCGAAGGCTACCGCCGGACCCTGGATGGAAAAGAAACATCAGAAAGGAGAAGAGAACAAACTGAAGAAACCAAGTTTGGAGAGGCCCCGGAAAGGGGGGATGATTCACTACAAACACTCAGTGTTTCCGTGGCAGGAGACCGAGAGGAGGCGAGACTGACACGTCGATTAAGACCCAGTCGAATCGTCGCTCTCCTTCGCGGAAACACAGCTCCTCGACCCGGGGAGGTGGGCGAGGCCCAGGTGAGGCCCGGGCGTAGGCCGGGGGGAGGAACCGAGGGTGGTGGGGAATGTTTGGACGTGGAAGCGGTTGAGGCTGTGGTAGTGAAAGCAACCCCGATGCCACATGACGCCAGCTGAACTTTTGAAATCTCTTTCTGTTCCTCTCTCTTCACCTGTCTGCCTAGTTTCATCTGTTCCCTGTTTCATCTCTCTCTCTCTCTCTCTCTCCCTCCCTCTCTCTCTCTCTCTCTCTCTCTCTCTCTCTCTCTCTCTCTCCCTCTCTCTCTCTCTCTCTCTCTGTCTCTCTCTCTCTCTCTCTCCCATCGCCTGTGTGAGTGTGCGTTACATTATGACAGCCTCCCTCCCCCACTGTTAAACTGCAGTTTACACATCAGCTGGAGGTGTGACCGTGCCCACCTCCCACTGTCTGGTATCACATTCTCACACTGCGGCACAAGGCCCAGGTGCAACCCTCACTTAGACAAACACACGCTGGAGTGGAACAGAAAGCAGACACAAATGCACACACACACACACACACGTGGACACAAACCCACGTGTGCGCATGCACGCAGGCACGCGCTCACAGACGATCTCGCGTTCACACCATAAGGCTTTCATTATCAGTGTGCTTTGAAAGCTTATTTGCCTAATGTTGCTGATGTTAGAAACCAACACACTTGATGAGGCAGCACAAGGAGGGGGACGAGGAGTTAAAACGAGACGGGGCGGAGAGACACGGCACGAGGCTCTCTCTCTCTCTCTCTCTCTCTCTCTCTCTCTCTCTTTCCCTCTCTCTCTGTCTCTCTCTCTCTTTCCCTCTCTCTCTTTCTCTCTCTCTCTCTCCCTCTCTCGTTCTCTCACTCTCTCCTCTCTTTCCCTCTCTCTCTCTCTCTCTCTCTCTCTCTCTCTCTTTCCCTCTCTCTCTCTCTCTTTCCCTCTCTCTCTTTCTCTCTCTCTCTCTCCCTCTCTCGTTCTCTCACTCTCTCTCTCTTTCCCTCTCTCTCTCTCTCTCTCTCTCTTTCCCTCTCTCTCTTCTCTCTCTCTCTCTCCCTCTCTCGTTCTCTCACTCTCTCTCTCTTTCCCTCTCTCTCTCTCTCTCTCTCTTTCCCTCTCTCTCCCCTCTCTCTCCCCTCTCTCTCTCTCTCTCTCTCTCTCTCTCTCTCTCTCTCCTCTCTCTCTCTCCAGAATGAGAACCCCGCCTCAAGCTCTCAGCCCAGAGCCGTGTCAGAGAGAACACACACAGCCCTGACATAATTCACCCAATTATGCTCCCCGCCACCGTAGACAATGTCTCGTGATGTTAGCGATGTCCGCAGGGTGTGTGTGTGTGTGTGTGTGTGTGTGTGTGTGAAAGCTAAGGGTTAGGGGGAGAGGCCCTACTCTGCATGAAGTTCCGTGAAGTCAGAGACACATACCCCGCCTTTCCCCTCACCTGCCCCCACCACACACACACCCCACACACACACCCCTCACCCCACAACCACCCCCCTCCCCTCACAACACTAGACAACATGCTTACAAGACCTGCTGATGATTTCATCACACTCGTGTTCCTCCTTGTGCCGGTGCATTCTAATCAGCCTAATTAAAAGCTTTGTTCATTTAGAAATCTCTGATGACAATTTGTTTCACTCTACCCTACAGCAGTGGTTGTGAAGAGGAGAATTAAATTTGATCTTCTGACAGCAATTATTAAATGCTCCCTCCTGGCCTCAATTAAACCCTGCAGGCTAATGCTAACGGAGCTAAGACTCTGGGGCGGGCGCCAACTTGCTTGCTACTCACCAGGTTCCATTGCACCCCCATGTCTGTCTGTCTGTCATGTGTGTTCAGTGTGTGTGTGTGTCTGTCTGTGTGTGTGTGTGTGTGTGTATTGGGTGTGATCCGTTTTGCATGCTAGACATATGTAAATAGATTACCGGAAGTGATTGTATTAAATTTCCCACTTTTAAAAATGTAGAATCTCTCTGTTTTAGTGTAGCCAACAGGGATGAGACAACTGACAGAGACAGAGAGAAAGAGAGATGAGGAAGTTTGTGGAACCTCCCACACAAATACATGCACACACACACAATTTCTCTCTGTCAGCATATTTCCAAAAGCCTGATGCAACATCATAATCAGTTTGATTCTTGCGCAATTCATTTCGGAACAAAACGCGCAAACGTTTTGTGATACCATTCCAAATTCCGCCGATGCCGTTCGCTCCGTAGGCTAACGTCTAGTGGTAGACCTCTTAGTACGGCAAATTGAGAGCTCATCCATAACCTTGTCTCCAGAAACACACAGTGGCTAGTGAGGCGAAGCATATTGAGTTAACCTCCGAGAAACCTCATCTTGCTTCGCCGTTCACACACTGTGTGTGTTGCTGTAAGAGCACTTACGTAGAACTGAGTGAGGGCATAATAGTGTGTGTGTGTGTGTGTTGCAGGGATGACCGGCACGCTTAAGCAACGACAAACACAACTTGAAACATTCACTCGGAGTAGCATTAGAATGTGCGATGCGTTTTCTTTCGGTGGAACTGGCGAGGCGGGGAGTGACCTGAGTGAATGCTACAGGCTCATTCTGAGAGCAGGCCTTAGCACGAGGGGTAATTTGCACTGAAGTAGAAGGTTGCACACTTCACAAGGATGTCCTTCATAAATTCGACCTTCTGGGTTTTTCTTTTTTTCCTCTCTCTCTTTTTCTTCTCGCGGCTCGGTCCCCGTGCTCCGTTAGGAAACCGAGTAACCTAGATCGCAGACTGGAGAGAGGAGGGGTGGGAGAGAGAGAAAGAGAGGTAGATATAGGACCACGGGGGGGGGGGGGGAAGCGGGGGGGGGCAGAACTGGAGTAGACGGGGAGACATAAAGAGGAACAGAGAGAGAGAGATGGAGACAGAGAGAGAGACATCCATGGATAGAAGAGAGAAGGAGAGACTAAGAGCCAGAGAGAGAGAGAGAGAGAGTGAGAGAGAGAGGGAAGGAAGGAAGGAGGAAAAAAGGAAAACGGAGTCTGCTTCTGACACCCCCGGTCTCTTTCGTTCCCTCCCTGGCGTGAACGGAAAGATCTGTGCCTCAGTCTGCTAGCGTGATGTCACAGTTCCTCTCCTCTGCCCCGGCGACCGCAGGCTGATTGGCCTGATTATTGGTGAGCATTGTTGCCTGTTGACGTTGTGCATCATTAAACTGCGCTTGTTCAGCTCGTGTTTGTTTAAGCAGAGCTGGTGTAATGTTTCCAAGCAGTGTCTCTCAGCTACACACACACACGCGCACACACACACACACACACCAGTAATGTATAACTTGGACACACACAACGTTTGAATATCCCCCCATCCATAATTTATGGTCTACAACATGCTGTTTCAATTTAAAACTGCATGCGAATGGACAACACAAGCTCAGAATATATAACCGGGGTAAGGGGGTTTAAATAAGATATCCCTGTCCAAAAAAACACCTACGCTGAACAATCCTGCAAACGTTTGTTTCGAAACGAGGAGCTCAAAGTTACACTACAGCTCCAGACATAGAAGCCCAGCCCTAGTCAACTCACCAGCCCTTAAGGCGCCCCTCAGGAGTAGCAGGTGCGATGGAGGTGTGTGTGTGTGTTTGTTTGTGCGTGTCGTTCGTGTGTGTGTGTGCGGGGTAGTGAGTAAAGGTTGTAGGGTGTGTGCGTGGTGGGCTTGGGATGTGTGTGTGTAGAGGAGTGTGTGTGTAGAGGAGTGTGTGTGTGTGTGTGTAGAGGAGTGTGTGTGGTGTGTGTGTAGAGGAGTGTGTGTGTAGAGGAGTGTGTGTGTGTGTAGAGGAGTGTGTGTGTGTGTGTGTAGAGGAGTGTGTGTGTGTGTGTGTAGAGGAGTGTGTGTGTGTGTAGAGGAGTGTGTGTGTGTGTGTGTGTGTAGAGGAGTGTGTGTGTGTGTGTGTGTGGGGGGGGGTTTGGAGTTTGGAGGGAGGTGGTGGTGGAGGGGTTAAAGGGGCGTGCGGCGCACCTACAGCTCTGGAGGGGGAGTGGCCCAGACCACGCCAGGGCCCGGCCCAGACCAAGTCTCTCATTAGACGGCGGCTGTTTGGAGTGGTTGGGTGGGTGGGTGGGGAGGGAGTGGTGGTTTGGGGAGCAGCGAGGGGCTGGCAACTCCAGCGCACTCCACTCCCCGCACGATCGCAACCCGACCTCATCAAAGCGGGCGTTCGTAATTTGTCACAGAAAGCAGCCAATTAACATATGTTAAAGGGGGAGGGAGGACGAGGACCGGGAGGGCGGGGGGGGGAGGGGGGTGCAAGGCGGGAGCAAGGGAGCGAAGAAAAAAAAAAGATAGCGCATGATTAAAGAGCCGGCACAGCTGCAGAGAATCAAAACGGCAGAGAGAGGTTTGAAAGAGACCTCAACTCTGGTGATCTGATAAAGCTTACTGCCACTTCACCCAAACCAGAGAGAGACAGAGAGAGCGAGAGAGAGAGACAGAGAAAGACTGAGAGAGACAGGGAGAGAGAGAGAGATACAGAGAGAGAAAAGGTGGAGAGAGAGAGAGACAAAGGGAGAGAGAGAGGGAGGGAGGGAGACAAAGGGAGAGAGAGGGAGGGAGGGAGGGAGGGAGGGAGGGAGGGAGGGAGGAGGGAGGGAGGGAGGGAGGGAGGGAGGGAGGGAGGGAGGGAGGGAGGGAGGGAGGGAGGCGAGAGAGCGAAAGGGCTGAGAAAGAGAAGAAAAGGCAAACAAATATTAAGTTACTACTGCATGGCTACAAGGTCTTGGCAGAGGTCCTAGTCCACTCTGTACGTGACTCCAGTGAAGGCCACTGTATCGGACAGCGACGACCCCCCTGCCAAACCCCCCACGCCTCTCCAGTCCTATGTTTAGCCAGACCATTGTGACTGCTGCCTGACGTAGTCCATGAGAACATTTGCCATGCATTTCAGTTTCCCATGCCAAAAAGTTACTGAGCTCACTGGCGTTTTCCTCGTCGCTTGCTTTTTAAATCATCCGTTCTCCCGAACAAGGACCCGGTGTCTCGTGTGCGACTGGGAGCTTGGCTGTGTGCATGTGTGCGTTGTTGTTCTTGTAGGAGTAGCGTGTGAAGTGAGACGTGTGATATTTTGCCTTGTTGTTGGATACGGTGGCAGGCGGAATGCATTAGTGCCGCGTCGCGATGCCACCCTGTGTTCTGTCGCCCCGCGTGTCGCTAGACCCCGTCATGCCGTCATGTGATCAGGAAGACTGACGGGGAGGTGGAGCCCGTTTGACGATCGGCTCCACAACAATGCTTTTTTCGCACCTCCGCTGACGTTCAGAGTCACAACTGGCTCGATGGGAACGGCGTGGAGAGGGGAGAGGAGAGATAGAAAACGGGAAGAGACGACCGTTCTGAGGAGAGCCGGGGAAACAAAAAGCGTCTAAATGGGACAGGGCCCCCGCATCCTTAATTCATGTGTTTTGAAAAACAAAAACTCTCTTCATTACTTTTATTTATGTCATGATTGCCATTCGGACTGAAAGAAAACAGCTTGTTTTGATGCTGGAGATAAAGCAGTTAAGAAAACAGCAATAGCCTAAAGAGGGCATGTATAAATCATGTTTCTTTTTTATGTCTTCATTTTACTCCCTCTCTCCACTCCTTATCTTGCCCATCGAACACCAACTTTTATATATTTATTTACTCATTTGGGAATCAAGGGGGGAGGGGTGTGTGTGGGGGGGAGATAAGGCAGAGGTCCGGGGTAGGGGCGTAGGGGTGGGGTAATAAGGGGAAGGGTGGGGTGTTTTTTGGTTCACAGGGCTGCTTGAGAAGGACCTGGCTGCCTGGAGACCCTCCACCAGCCCCCCACCCCTCGAATCCCTCCGCTCCCAGCACAGCTGCACCGTTCACATAACCTCGACTGCCCCCTCTACCCCAGCCCCCTCCCCCCCACCTCCCCCTCCAGCTAATGATAGCAGAGCACGTCCCCTTCGCTAACCAGCGCATTTTCCACTTTCTTTCTCCCTCTCCCTCCCTCACACAAACACACACACAGAGCACGCAGCTACACAAACTCACACACACATGCGCACACAAACACTTACTCACTTGGGGTGGGCACACTTTTTTCGCTTCACTCCGTTCCTCCCTTCGTTTTCTCATATTATTGTTGTTGTTTTTTCTCCATCCTGAGAAAAACTCCCCAGGCTCCATGACCCCAGGACTGTGTTCAGAATGCTGCCCCCCTCCCACCCTTAACCGCCCCCCCCCCCCCCACCCTCTAGACCCCCACCTCCCTTTCTCCTTGTGACCAGTGTGTGACCTGTCCAAGGCTCGTGTGTGTGTATTGCATGTGGGGGTGTGAGAATGGGTGTACAGTATGTGTGTGTGTGAGACAGTGTGCACGTACATGTGTGTGTGTGTGTGTGTGGGGGGGGGGGGGGCTGGTGGGGCTGGGGGGGGGGGCTGGTGGGGCTGGGGGCAGCTCTGGCCCAGGCGACTCCTGCTGCGCATTATCCCAAATAAACAACTCATTACACGTGTACTTAACCGAGGGGAGCTAGCGAGCACGGAAGCTAATCCCCGTTGTCGTTCCCAGAGTTTCTCTTCCGATTAGGCTACAGGGAGAGAGACAGGCCCAGGAAGGTAGACTGCTCAGCGCAGGAGGGGGGGAGGAGGGAGGGATGGAGAGAGAGAGAGGAAGGACAGGAGGGGAGAGGAGGGAGGGATGGAGAGAGGAAGGACAGGAGGGGAGAGGAGGGATGGAGAGAGAGAGAGAGAGAGAGAGAGAGAGAGAGGAAGGACAGGGGGGAGAGGAGGGAGGGATGGTGAGAGAGAGAGAGAGAGAGAGAGAGAGAGAGAGAGAGAGAGAGAGAGAGAGAGAGAGAGAGAGAGAGAGAGAGGACAGGAGGGAGGGGAGAGTGAGGGAAGACAGAGAGAAACATTCGAAATCACTTCCAACCCAAACAGTCGAGCACCTCTCCTTTCTCTGTCTTGTGCTGTTCTCTCTCCCTCCCACTCAGGAACGCAAACTCACTCCCCTTCGTCTCTCTCTCTATCTCTCTCTCTCTCTTTTGCCGTTGTCTTGTTTTTCTTTTTCTCTCGACCATCTCAGAAGTGGGTCATCGTAAAGAAGGCACGGTAGCATTTGAGGACCATGAAGAAAAAATATTAAATAATAAACATTCCGTTCTCTGAGAACAATCACGGCTTCTTTAACAAGCTGGCTTATCAAATAAGCTGTCAAAGGCACATTAATAACACCAGTACAATTCCCCTTAGAAGAAAGATAACATATGGGGGGGAAAACGGCAGAAGACTCAGAAAGCCACAGTTAAGCTTTGCCATTGCTCTCGTTTTCTTCTGTTTGCCTCTCTCTCTCTCTCTCTCTCTCTCTCTCTCTCTCTCTCTCTCTCTCTCTCTCTCTCTCTCTCTCTCTCTCTCTCTGTCTGTATCTTTCTCTCTGTCTGTATCTTTCTTTCTCTCTCTCTCTCTCTCTCTCTCTCTCTCTCTCTTTCTTACTCTCTCTCTCTCTCTCTCTCTCTCTCTCTCTGTGAGTGTGCCATAGTTAATATGATTATGAGTCCACCATTAAGAGGTCTACAGAGCCACTCTTTCCCAGAGAGAACAATTACCCTGGGCAAGATGCTGCAGGACACTACAGCTATGTGTAATGGAATTAGTCACGTTGAACGTACAGTAGCCTACGTTTGTGTTTGTGTGCGAGTGTGTGTGTGAAACGTGTGTGTACTTGTGCTTGTGTGTGTCCAAAACTGCAACCGTGTCTCTTTGCTTATGGCTAGATTCAGAAGGTTGAGGCGGCAACCCGCGGTACTGTTTGGCATCTGTCTCTGAGACAACGCCGTTGCACTCTGACCCCCGAAAACCGGGAGGCGCGGAGAGGCGTCCTGACGTCTCGCCACGATCGCACGTTCGGCATCATCAGTCACATACAATTCCCACCGTGTGTTTCCGAATCGCACACCAATGCCCGCAGTGTGAAAGAAAGGATTTCTTCAGGGAGCCAAAGAAAGAGAGAAAGATCACACACTCTCCGCGCAAGGTTCACATGCCACAGGACTGTGACGGAGAAGTCAACCCAACACCTCCCCATACAGATGGCAAAGACAACACATGCGCACACACGTACACACACGCTCACACAATCAAACGGTGGGTGTCAGAAAACGAAAGGAAATAGCTCTATATTCCTTTCAAGACACCACCCAGAAAGCCAACATAGCGAGAGACCCTAAACAAGAGAGCGAGCGATCTCTTTGTTTTGGACACTAATCTTCGACGAAATCCCCCAAAATCGAATCCCCAAATATTCAAATGCTCACACGATAAACTGAAACTGTTGCGCCATGCCCATGCATGGGCTGTTATTGCTTGACTCTTGAATTGGATTTTCTCACACCCTCTTTGAGTGTGCTCCATCCTGTTTGGGGGGGGTCCCCAGGGGGCTGCTCCAGAGTAACCCAGAGAGGGAGCGCTCTAGTGGGGGAGGGATGTGACGCAGAGGCCATGGGACTCTGGAGGAGGCAGGCCAGAGCCACAGCAGGTAACCCCCATGCTTGCTCAGCTATTTATACAAATGTGAGACCGAGCACGGGGGCCAAAAATAAAACAAGAGACCATTTTTATCCCGAACAATACGGCTCGCTCTCATGCACACTGGTGATCGCGCACACCGCAGAGAATCGGGGAAGGGCGGAAAGGGTTTTGCTACACGCACGCACAACACAAACACACACACACGGGCAGTCACAGGCACCGTGCATACAATACATACACACGCCCCACAGAGGTATATCAAGGGGTGTGTATACACAATATCAAGGCCGGGCTATTTCTGTAGGGAGTGCTATTTCGGAGGCGCAGAACGCCAGTATTTCCCTCCCTGCTCCCTGGACGTGAGTTGCAGTGGGACGGATTCCACCTCCTCTCCCCTTTCTCTCCTCGCCCTTCTGTCCCTTACCCGGCGGTCGACACCTCTCTCTCACCTCCCGTCACTCGCCACGCTTCCCTCGCCCTCCGCCCCTCGTTTCATTGTCAGGCCCTACGTACACACACACACACACACACACTCACGCCCACTCATGGTTTGTTTTTCCACCGTGCCGGTCTACAGTGCCAGGTGAAACGTCCATCGTCAGAGAGTGGCTGGAGGGAGCACAAGGCCCCCACTCTGCCCAGCAAACCTTGAAGTGAAGCGTGAGGCTGAAGTTTCAGACAAAGTGCCCTCTCATTCATTATACATGCGACTCAGCACTGCAAGCCTCCTTCCGCAACCCACCTGCCCCCCCCCCCCCCCTCTCTTTCTCCTTCTTTCTTCCTTTCCCTCCCCATCTCTCTCTTTCTTTCTCTTTCTCTTTCTCTCGGATTTCCGCTTCTCGTAGTCTCTCTCTCTCCCTCTCTTTCTCTCTGATTTCCGCTTCTCTTAGTCTCTCTCTCTCTCTCTTTCTCTCTCTCTCTGCAGACAGTGCATCTATAAAGTATGAATACAATTAATGACATCTAAGCTGCACTTTGGTGGAGAAACTGCAGGAGAAGCCATATATCAAAGTAGAAAGAGAGAGTAGAGCAGAAAAACGCTTAAAAGTGGCGAGAGCGAGAGATACTTTCATAAGACATCTGGTCGTTTTTGCTCAAATACAGTATGTCCTGGGTCACATAGGGAGCATACTGTAAAACAATAAATAAATAATCAGTTTGTATACATCAATGATAAATAAAATAATGATTGATAAGACAAATAATGCGGTCTCACCAAACAAATCCAGGGAATGTACACTGAAAATGCAGGCTGCTTTAAAAAAACAAATGGAAACAATTAACATTGGTGTCTAAGATGTCAAATTAAGGTTATTCTTGAAATCGGTGTTCATTTCTAATAGAGGTCACAACAGCACAACTAACCGTTAAACACACCGTTTTGTCTCTTTTCTCTCTCTCTCTCTCTCTCTCTCTCTCTCTCTCTCTGTTTCTGTCTCTCTGTTTCTCGCTCTCAGTTTTTTCTTTGCTCAAGCAGTGTTCAGCCAGCCTTGTGTATGACACATTCTTCACAGGCGAGCCCTTGGTCTGGGAAGGGCACAGATGACGGTGGAAAAAAAGACACTTGTGGATTTTGGCAGGCCCGGGTAGTCTGTGTGTTCGTCTGGGCATATCCCTTGCTTCTTGACTCTGACATTTCAGAGTCAATTACAGAGAGACAATGTTTTCAGCAGTGCCTCGCCCAATCAGTGTCGCCAAACCAGGCTTTTGAGATGTAGGGCAGTGGCTTTATTGCGGGACACTGAAAAAAAGCTAATTTAGCCATAGATATGACTGCTTGTGATAATTACGCAAGAGAAATGATTACAATCGTATGCCAGCTGAAATGTGTGTCCACTGTATTGTGAACAACTGACAATTAAAATTAAAATAAAACATAAAATGAAATGACTCGCACTGCCTGCCTGCCTGACCAAGCACTTTTCGAACCTCCGTGTTCTGTGGTCTCATGATATGCTAAAAATACCGGCGAGGCTAGCGCCATGCAAAGTGGCGGCGTGGAGAGGGGCGGTGGCGCGGTGCTAGCAGTGGCAGCGCGGGGCTTTCAGATGGATGTTAGCCTACGTGAGGCCAGGGCACAGAGCTCCCTCTGTGCGTCTCTCCGGACCATGTTTCAGAATGACTCGGCTATGTTGCAGCCGTGACAAAGATAAATTGCAGGCACTGGAAAATATTTCTCTGCATTTTTTTTCCCCCACGTTTTTTTTTTTTTTTTTTTTTCAAGCTAGCAGCCTTACCCTCAACCCCCACCCTATTTTTGTCATGGTAAAGTCCAAAACTGCATCCCACTAAACAAGTCGGGACTTCTTAAGAGAAGGAGGCAAATTGGGGGTGGGTGTGAGTTGGGGGCAGGGAGGGGGGAGTCCGTTGCTAAAGCAGAGTACAGATACAGGTCTGCTACTGTGTCGAACCCTAAAACATGGCTTCCATCTCTCACTTCATGTGCACTGAGAGCAAACAAGCAGTGACGACCCCGACAAACTGAGCCCTCTCGCCCACAGAAAGAAAGTTCCTTCCACACCACGTTTAGGGCACTGCAGACCCTTGAGAAGGGATGCTTGTGCCTGGGCTTCCACGTCTGGGTTGTATCTGCAATAAAACATCTATGGAAAAAAAACACGGAATCCCATTGGTCGACTACCAAAATTGCAGGGGCAAAAACCCATTCAGGGGAGTCAAATGCAAACCAACCATGCGAGCCAGTTTTCAGTCTCACGTAAGCTTCGCACTGAACACATACTGTATACCGTAAATAGTTGTGCTTAACCATATTTTCTCGTTTCAAACAAACACAATCCAACCTTGTCACAACACGAGCGTGTCCTCCTGTGTGTATATCTCCAGAACCAGCCTGTGTTTAACTTACGGCGATGCGCACCCTTATTTAAGTCTAAATGTTTCTCTCACTCTTATCAACTGCAATCCTGTCCCTGCACTCCTTTGCCCCGCTCCCTGTCTTCCAGCCTTCCAGGGAGGAGGCCTTCGGACTGGCGAGCTCCATTTGTGGTCGTCGGAGCTGTCTCTTTAGGTGGGCTGCTACACTAAAGCTGCTGATACGACGGTGTGGTCAGGAGTGCTGAGGTGGGCCCTGTCCATCTCGGACCACCCAGCGTTCGGCTGCCATCATGCCCAGGCCGGGGCAACGAAACAGGAAGCAGGAAGCAGGAAGTCCTCCTCAGCAAAGAGGAGAGGGAGGCCGTTCGGGAAAACACCACATCATCCCCGCCACACGTGGTGAACTCTGGATTAACGCACGCCGCCTGCGTCTTTATTTCTCTGCGATTCTGTTTCTCGCCATTTTTCTTCTTTTTTTTTGTCTTCGTTTCTCTGCGATTCTGTCTCTCTCTTTGTCTGCGCTTTGGGCTCTGTTATTTTCCCCCCGCTGTCTATCTCTCCACTCTGTTTGTCTTTCAAGCCCTTACACTGACACGTTCTTCATCGTCCCAGACATGAGAACCCACCCTCTTCCAAGAGAACGAAGGGAAGAAAAACCAGATACATGAATTTTATTCAAATGTGGATGAGCTACCAGCACAAAACTCAGACAAACAAAAACACAAAAGCTATCGCTATCAAAACACATTCCCACAGACAGGCACACACACACACTCACACAGGCAGAGAAACACCAAACAAAAAGCACAGCACAGCGAGACCTCTACTTTATGCAGAAATATTCTAAAATGTGTTTTACAATACAATTATACATCAAAGGATGAATCTATTCCTCTGTGATCTTTAACACCCCAGTGAACAAACCCCATACACCCTCTTCCACTTAGTGCGCACAGAGAAAGTTGCTGAACGAACGTCATTGCTAATTACTAGATAGAGACAGAGGAAGACTTTGCAGCGTTATGCAAACCAGGACACAACTTCTATCTCTATTCCAAAACATCATGAGGCATTCAAGGACTACATTATTTACTTGGGATTATTCTCTTAACTTTATCTGTAATTGCAGCCTAATAATAAGAGGGAGAAAATGCTTGTGGTAAACACAAACAGGAGAGGGAAAAATCACGAACACGTTCAGCAGTTAGGACAATAAAACTAGGATCTGCGCTAAACGAGTAAATAAACATACGCTGTTAGTCGGCTCTGATACTTTTCATGAGCGCTGTGAAACCGGTGCTGAGAGAAGAAGGGAAATGTAGTCCTCCCATGGCGGGCCACAGAGGTAACACCTGCCCTCCAATAAACAAGGGTTGAGACCTAAGGCTCTCCAGTTATCATAAAACCAAAGTATTTGCATCTGCTCGAAAACAGCTAGAAAAAGAGAAGAAAAAGAAAACTTGCCAAGCTGTTCTGAGTCAAGGCTAACACTACAAGTACTGCACTGTTCATGTCGTATCAAATGGGGTAAAAAGAGGATATCCTGTCTTGTATGTTTGAATGTAAAGTATGTGTTCATCGGGTATTCGAGTCAAAAATCCTGTTATTTATGAGGATATCTCCTCCTGGTGTAAAATGTGATATGTTCTCCACAGCTGAGGTAAATATGATTCCCCCGAATTGCTTCTTATACTCTCATCCATAAGCCGAAGGGCATGACGTGTAATTACTTCAGTATCTAGCGCCAGATCTTGCCAACCTGCAATCTGCAAATTAAAGTGTTTTACTGACGTTTAACTGAGCAAACTCTGCAAACTCCTTCCAAAACATTTTGTGACCATTACCAAAAAAAATACAGGTTTAAGCACAAAAATATTGGCTATTAAATTATTTGCTTAAATGTTAACACTTCTGTTGTTTTAATTTAGAACCACGTTTTAAAGATGTAGCTATCCTTCACACACAAAAATCCCCCTGAACTATAAATTCTCACTATTTCAAATGAAAAATAAATACATTCAGCCATCATTTTCAGAGTGTGGCACACTAACTAACAATTTTCCATGACAGATTACCCTATTCTACTGCCTGCATATATTGAATTGTGCTACATTCTGCTCAGCCCAAAAGTTCACAAATATGATTCTCTGTAGAGGAAGAGGCATGAGAGGAACTCACTGTACACTGGACTGCCATGGTTTTGGAGTTAGAGAACCAGCTGATGGGGCCACAGATTCAGTCCCCCTGTATTAAGTAAAGCTTTACTGAGGCCCTGGTGTACGGAGAAGTGCCCTGACAATCGGCTCAATGCCCTGGCCAATCAGAGTGACACGTGACCTCCTAATCCCCCGTCTGTGAGAAGGGTAAGAGTTTGTTGTCACTGTTGGTTTTGTGAATTGAGCAGGCAAAATCCCCAATGATTGGTCAGGAGGGACATGTCCGAAGAAAAACAGGAAGAACAAAGCTGTACAGGGAAAGCGTGGAGACAAGCGTGTGTGTGTGTGTGTGGGTCCGGGTGTGTGTGTGGGGAGGGAAGGGGGTGTGAGGTGTGCGTTTGTGTCTGCAGCTGTGTGTGAGGGACTCTGAGATTAGCGAGCTCGGCTGAGAGAGTCCTCTGTGTGTAATCGTGTGTCCACATGCGAGTGCTCACCTTCCCCTGTGCAGATTAACCTAACGCTAAATCCCAAGAGAGCAACAGGCGAGCGACACAGAACAACTTCATTTATGGTGAGGGAAGGAGAGTGTGTCCCACAATGTCCAGTTTTCCTTCACAGAGGTCAGTAAGACCATCTAAATTGTCAAATGTGTAACTGACGTCTTAAATAATGTACACAGACATTTTTACTTCAACTACAATTGCTCAAAGAACAGATACGGGGGCTAGCTGTACAAACTGTAAGAACAGAATTCATCGTATTGCCAAGGAGTGGTGGCATGACAAAGACTTTCATAAAAGTGTTTGTACTTTTCCAGTCCTCACAGTTATTGCTCATGCTCAGAATTCTGGCAGCGGACCGATAAACACTAGCTATACAATTCACATCACACTTAATTGTTACAAATAAAACCACTTCAATTAACATTTTTCATTTATAACTATTTATACCAGTTTTGAAAACCCATAACTATGACACCGTCTAAAAAATGACAAACAATAATTAAAAAAAATAGTTCCTGGTATACATGTTTCCTTGTGTTTTTTTTTATCTGCCTAAATTGAGTAAGGTTATAATGTTAAATTAATTTGAATCTACCAGCATTGCTCTAACAGTGACCTTACAGTTACAGCTTTATCCAGTATACCACGGCAGACTTTAAACGTTGGCCATAACGGTCTGATACTGTAGTAAACTAATTTTAGTCCATGGGCACACTGTACAAGCAATTCCTTTAAATAAACATTGCATCTCTATGATAATAACTTCATTAAATTCCCGCTGGTTATTTAAAATAGCATATACCATCATCACAGTACACACAAATAATAATGACACACAACTGTGCTCCAGGTTTTCCAGATCATCAGTTCTCTAAAAACCCTGATACCTACAACTACTGCGATATATTGAAATATGATAAACAGATTTGAAAGGCTGCATCTGTCTTGTTTGTTCTACCTTCATATAGTACTGTGCATCTGTAATCTTCAGTATTCCAGATTTGCAGTCATCATACAGTTACACGCATCACCTCGGTTTTGAAAGACTGTTTGGAAGTTTTAACATGTTGCTCCTCTATCTACCTAAGTACAGTAACAGTTATAAAGCTGATTTATTGGATTCCCAAATAAATAGTTCATTTTAGAAAAAAATAATGTATGCCAGAAGTTCATTGGTCTGGGAGGTTGAAATAGCTATAAAAATAGATCTTGTCTAATTGCTTGCAACGTTCTAAAATTCGAATCTGTTAGACCAGACTATAAATGTAGTAATAATATAATTGACACGCTTGTAGTTTACCGCTCAATAAAAAATAAATGAAAAAATGAAAACTTTTACACTGCTGAGTTGAAAACGACTATATGTTATTACTTAATAATTTAGTAGAGATACATTTTGGACGTCTTCTGACATGTGCCGTGACATTTGACAGTTAGCCAGATACTTTGCTCATGGTCTTTATGGGAATCATTTCAATGTGTTTCACTAAAATGTGACACTTAATGAGATGAATACGACATACATTAAGTAGCCTAGCTCGTTTACGCCTGTGGATACGACGTTGCAATATTATGGGAAATAAACACTGCAAGGTCAAAGCAACTGTAACACACCAACAAACCACGAGACAAGAACTTGAGTCTCCTAATAGACTGAAAATAGCTATTTTGTTGCTTGTGTATTTAATTAAATGACACAGTAGTTATAGCGACGATATGTTCAGTGACACCCTATCAATAGGTGCAGGGCAGGCTCGTTACTGTAGTTTGTTGGAAGCGAGCGCACCTCAAAATAGCACCCAAGTTTCCCGGTTATGTCAAACTGACACATAAATACAGAACAGTCTCTGCTTTAAACGTGATACAGCGCTTTGTCTGAGTATGACAATGACATTGACTTATGTAGGAGCACGTTACTTACTTTAATATGCATGAAATCTGTCCGGTAAGTAGAAGATGTCACAAGCGGTCTCTGCCTGTTTCGTCCGGCCGTATATTAAGCGTCGAAACCGTTAGGTACTCAGGATGGACTTCGCAAACACGCTCTTAAATCCAGCACGGAAGGAACATAACTCATAGAATAACGGCACGGAAAAGTATTTATCTCTAAAATGACATAAAAACTAAATGGTCTCTCGTGCTTGACAGTGTATATGAGGACAGCGAGGTCTCCAACGAAGAGTCGGCGAAAGAAGGACGGACGAGCCGTGGACGTCTGTAGCTGATGATGTTGAGGGCTGTTTCTGTTCGCTCCCACAATCCTGCCCGAGTCTCACCCTCACCCAACGCGAGGAGAAATAATCGGTTTTACTTCTGAAAGGGGGCGGGCCTACTTTTCCCAACTACTTAAATGAAAGCGGCATAGCACTAATGCATTATTATCTCGAACCCGATAAAGTGGACGGACAATTAAGCACTCTGAGAGCACTGTCACAGAATGATTACCGCGACTATGCGCTTTAACTGAATAACCGTGGAGGGTGCGCTTTCAACTTGTGCAGCTGGACACCTAATGAAATTCAAGTGACCCAGTGTTGTGTTCAAGTGTCGTCCTTCTTGTAAAACTAATAGCATTATGCACATACGCTAATTAAACCTTCAAGATGAATAATGCATGCATTGTATTGGATGCAACATATGACACAACAAAGTCCACTTTTGAAATCGAGGAAATAATAAGCCTAATAACACAAATAAAAAAATACAGAAATACTATTAGGCATATTACTAAAAATAATAACAAAGATAATATTATTGATCATTGTTCCAGTTTAAATCGCTTTAACAGTGAAAGCCTACAGCTTTCCATGGGAAAATACCCTTCTGCCATCTTAAATAAACTGGTCTCCTTCACAGTTGTCAGTCATCCTCTAGGATACAACTATCTCAACAGATAAGGCCTGACACAGACAGTAAGCATGAGGGAATTAGCAAGTGCTATCCCCAAACCAAATGATTTCAAAACATCCACTCAATTAGTGTGAAGATAACAATGAAAACAGCAAGTTTGCCACTTCAGATAAGCCCAGACAGCCAGCCCCTTTTCATGAGATATATCACTGATAGGCCTGCTAATAACAGGGCTCTATTATAGAAACATTACATGCTTCGCAGTTTGAAGTTTCTCATAAATCTCTTAAGTGTTCCCTTTTTGAATCTCTAAACACTCAAACTACACCAGAGAATACCTTGACCCAGGTGAACAACATGGTGGCACACCCCTCTATCCAGCCAGGCGAGCAGTCGCCTCAGCGACGAGAGAGTCACGTCAGATGGATGGGCGGAACATGAAATCAGTTAATAAATAAATCAAGCCAGCTAATCCGCTTGACGGGCGGACATTACAGGCCGTAACCCAACCCCACGGTGTCCTGTAACCCGGGAAACCACCTTCACATCACACGACCCTTTAATCTTTAATTGCATTTCCTCTGGCCTAAACCCCATAATAATCCATAGGTTCTAGTCTGTTAGATGCAGTCGAGCCCTCATGGAATACAACAGTTATCAATACCAATGCAGGTCATTGTGCTGACACACTGAATACCCTCACCACAGTAAACATTGAACACATCAACCTTTAATATGCTGTCGGTGGGCAGTTATGACGAGTGGATTAACTGGTGGTGATTTGTGAATGTTTGGTTTGTTATTGATTCCGTGTCAGCTTTGTGACTGGAGAGATGATGTGTTACAGATGGCTGGTACTCACCAACATTCACTAGTCCTTCTTCTTCTCCTAGCCTCAGTGTCCTCTGTCTGTCTCGTGTAGCTTCTGTCAGTGTCTCATCAGGAAGGTCCTCATAGGTTACAATGCTCGAGGTCGTCTTCGGTTACCTGGGGAGTCAAATCAGCCACTGAGAACAAGAGGCTTCATTGAGGTGGTTGTGTGTGTGTGTGTGTGTGTGTGTGTGTGTGTGTGTGTGTGTGTGTGCGTGTGTGTGTGCGTGAGTGTGTCTTTGCGTGTTTGCAGGACACATATAAGGTGTGAAATGTGCACAGAAAGTCCATACAAATATGCCAAAGTCATAAACCTGTGACAAAGGCATTACTACATCTTTATCCGTTCTACATGGTAAACATGTGTTATGCAAATCTGACAGTGAGAGCACGCTGAGATCATCCTCTTGAGCTACTCAGTGCTGAAATCACAGAGCCAGACATATCACAGATATTACACCAGGCGTTGAGGTTGAAATGGCTCTAAGCATGATCCTCATTAGCACAATGGCAATGCATACATAACCTGTAGTGCGGTTTCTAGTATGTACAATCATCAGAAGCTCATTTTAGAACAGGTTATACCTATAGATTGAAGTTTCACTATTGCTAGCAGGGACTCATGCCCTCAAACCTGTCAAACTCATCTGTCCATCACCAGGTAGAGAGGTTGTCATTGCAGTCCAGGAGTTACATTATATCCTAGCCTACTTTCACATTCAAATGTCATCACAAGACCAAGACCGCATCTACCATATTAACCATAGGCCTAACACCAAAATCACACATTGACCAATGCCATGACTACTTTAGAATTTTGTTTGACATTAATTGAGGCACAAAATACTTTTTTTATGGCTTTGTGTAACAAACATTACATTGGACTCATTGTTATTCTATGGAGTTAGACATGCATTTGTAAATCGTAACATGTCTGGTTTGTTTACTATACAATTCAGTTAGTGATCATGGCTCAGACCTAGCCCACTTTTCAATGGTTAGCTAGCAAGCTAGCTCTGACTAAGGCACCAGCTACAGTTTTCACTTACAGTTTGGCATTTAACGTTAACTAATATATCAACAGATAGCCTGCTCTGTTTTATAAGTTGTGAATTATATTGAAAAAACTAGGTGCGTAGACTGCGCCCGCCGAAAATGACAACCCAAAGTTATTTTAACCTAACAGATTCGATGTTTTGAGAAAACATTCGGGGCTCAAGGCCCAAAAGCCAATCCCCGCTTGTGAAATGTGGGTCCGTTTTCAAACGCGGGGTGAATAGATTACGGTAGTTTGTAATCTTTAGTCGCACAGTGCTCGTAAATATTTTTTCCAGTTCGCACTTATCTATTTTTAGGGGTAAAAGCGAGTGAAATACTCGCACTGTAGAGCCCTGGGAACAGGCCGCAATGCACTGTAGATTTGGCTAATGATAAAGATGGGTGGGCATAAAGCAGGTGCTTTACATCATACTGATTCCGTTTTTCGGAGAAAGTTATGAATACAATGGAATTAATGTGTAACTCATCCATGGCCAGATACATAGGGGCGAGTGGAACTCGGAAGAAAATTTCATGTAACGTTAGTTCGCAGAAAATGGACAGCGGTAGCGGCCACAAGCCCAGCAGGACTGCAAGAGAAAGAAAAGAAGGGAAACAAAGACAAAAAAAGCGTCTGCAATAATACATATCCCGCAATTAAGTAGCTTTTTCAAAAAATCTAGAAATGAAGCGAAGGATGCCAACGGTAGCTAACTTCAGTCTGTGAATAAGAGATGACATTTTCACAACTGAAACTAATAAAAAATGAACTCAGGACAACTTTGGGTCAGAAGAAGCTTTCTGCACTGTCCTTGATGGCCATCGACTCCAAGCTGATGAGGGAGCTGAACTTGATCTACGACTTTGCAAAGAACAAGACAAGAAAGAAGAACTTCAAAAGTAAGAGCTTTTATGCTACATGTGAGTTTATTTGATATGCTGTTTGCATAACAGGTGTTATTGCATAATTATTGTGTGACGCTGCAATAGGCCTGTGTGAGAGTTAGTTTGTCAAGTTGTAGTGTGTTGCCATGCTCACTTAATGACTGTTCTTTTGCTACTTGCACTCATCTGTGTTGTGTGATGGCATTGTTGTATCTTCAGTCACATTTACATTTACATTTACATTTAGTCATTTAGCAGACGCTCTTATCCAGAGCGACTTACAGTAAGTACAGGGACATTCCCCCCGAGGCAAGTAGGGTTAAGTGCCTTGCCCAAGGACACAACGTCATTTGACACGGCCGGGAATCGAACTGGCAACCTTCTGATTACTAGCCCGCTTCCCTAACCGCTCAGCCACCTGAATCCCCCCATTTCAGAATTACTGGTGTGCTTTCTGCTTGGGTGATTTTCAGTGAAAGATATATTGCCAGTCTTGAGCCATTATGACGGTTTAAGTAATGGTATCATTGTCTTGTGATTTGTGAGTGAGATGGCAATAGTTTATCGAATTGGACAGGCATACCTGCTGTCTTCTGAGCTGGACTAATCATTCAACTTTTGACCAATAGGTGTGGGATTTGACATGCCTGGCTGGAGGTTCAAATAATGAAGGTGGGCCTTAGCATTGTGTGTGTGTTTGTGGAATATGTCTGGGTGTCTATAGCTCTGTTATCGCTGCCTTTGGAGGGGGGGAGGGGGGCATGAGCTTCAGTGCCCAGGGGTACCTTTGGGGTACTAATCTGGCTTTGCACAAGACTGTATGGTTCCATACAGGACTTCCTGTTCCATCATGCTGCAAATTCTCCCACACTGTTGATCTCCCCCAATGTTCACACACAGCTGATACCTACTCTTGGAATGCTGAATATTGTCCGTTAACAAGCTAACAGTATTTGAGCAAATCTAATTCAGCCGGCTGCGTCATGTCAAGATTTACGCAGGGTCAGGGTGCATTCTTATATTTACAACTCAATAATACATGACATGTGACAACGGACACACAAAAATGACACATGTATAGACAAAGGATGTGGCAAATACACAAAGCAATAGATAATAAGTGAGTTAGGGCTTATGGTCAAGCTAGGACAAACTGGGAAGGTCCCTTGATTCACTCTCTAGTCTTTCATAGTTCCTTTCTAGTGAGAGAAATGCCAACCTGGATGTGTTTATGATTTGGGTGTAGTGGGTCACTTCAAAGGCATGTGTATACAATCTCTGATTTGCCAGCACAATTATGTTATTTGAAATATGTCACTCTGTATACATACACAGTAGGCTTTGAGTAAATGCAATTGCATGAGGTTTGGCATCTATCGTGCGTTGAGGGGAAGAGGGAGAGAAAAAAATCAGAGATTGGATGCAAGTCAAACACACAAGTGCGGTTTACTGATATTGATCTTGCTTGGATTGTTTCTTAAGCCTCTTCTGGCAGTGACTTCATAGCATGTGTCACACCAAAATGGCTTGCCTGAAAATGTGTGTGTTTTTCTAACTGAGAAAAGAAGGAGCCAGGCTGCCGCTCCCTAAAAGTGAGATAAACACAAACACATTTTTCCTGGGTAGAAGAGAGACTAGCCAGGCTGAGCTGTGTGTCGCTGTGTCGATCACAGTCACGAGAAAACACAATCTGCCTGTCACACTCGATGATGTTGTCAAGCACTCAGCCCCATTCAGCCCCACTCCAGAGAATCAGTAAGCTATTGTCTGAGAGACATATTTGAAGATGGCTAGGTCTCTGTGTGATGAGTTTCTGTCTCTCTCTGTATCTTATTCCCTAATGAGTTGGAGGGAGACAGGTGGAGTTTTGACATTGGATTGATTTGACATGATTTGACGACCAAACACAACAGAGGGGGTGGAAAACACCAGAAGCCAATAACACACAAAAGGTTGATTATATTACTACACTAGTTTGTGTTTGTGTGTGCATTGTTAGTGTTTGTGTGCATCTGTGTGTGTGTGTGTATGTGTGTGTGTCATCCATGAATTAACAGAGCTATACCTTTCTGAGTTGGCACTCCCAGAGAAATAGTAATCTAATTTCATACGTTGACTGATAAAACTTTGAATTCACAATATGTTTTTTTCTAATCATTGGCTTTTGATGTTACCACAGTAACTCCTCAACAGACTAGAAGAGCAATCACAGATATAAAGATATCATACCCTTTCCTCCTCTCCAGTGTTTGTGTAAGTGATCCAAAGCATTATATTACATATTATTTTGTCAAAATTCTTAATATATTTTATAATGAAACATGGACGGGCAATATAATTCCTAATTACAGTTGTAGAGGGGTAACACAAAATATACTAGGTAATTGCAGGGGCAAGGGTGAGAAAAGACACTCTTAATTAACTGATGCCTTACGCACCTCAGTTAGAGGTACGTAACCATAGACAACCATAGAAAACTGACTCGAGTGCTTAATATCTAGATCTATTTTATGTACACATGCTAATGAATTTTCCATGCTGAGAACCCCCAATACACAATACCAGCGAGAGGTCCCCCCAGAGAAATATCCATTATACATACAGTACAGTATAAAGAAAAACATCTAAAATGACTCATGCAACTCTCCTTTTGTGATGCTATTCATGAATCCTTTTGTGATTCTATTCATGAATCCATAAGAACAGGGTAACATTATTCCTACACCCATGTTGACTAAACAGCAGTATAAAAGTGTGGAACGCCTACACAAGGGCGGGCAGACACTGGTCTCTCCCTGTGACTCTCTCTGGATAAGAGCGTCTGCTAAATGACTAAATGACTCTCTCAGGAGACAGCCTCTGGAGCGATGGCAAAACTGTCCTTTTTCAAACTGGTGAGGTTTAGCTTGTTTCTCTGCTCATTGTGGCGTTCGTTCGCCTATAAAGCCACAAAGAGTTTGAATTCAGCCAGCATCGTTTTTCCGGGTGAGGCACGAGCCATCAAAACTGTATTGTTCTTGAGGGTTTCAACTTTCACGTCCAAAAGCCACACTGCCAAGATGCATGACCAAAATCGTGTTGTCAGCTTCTTTTAGTGTGATAATCTTTTACATCTGCTTATCACATGACTAGCGTGAAACACGAAGGTCTACCTCACCTTTTGACCCTCCTATGATTATGCATTATTCACATCTTGGGCTTGATGCAACAGCAAGTGAAGAAGTAAGTTTGGTCATTTGCATACACGGTAGTGTTGAGCCAACAGCGTCCAAACGCGACACCTTTGATCCATTATTGATGAGGCACAAGCAGCACGACAAGCCCTGCCTTTGTTCCGTGCGACGGTCCTGTTACATCACAGGAAAAGCCCCACAGTCCTGTGACTGAGCTTGCTGGCTGAACTGCCCCGGTGCAGGACAGATGCTACCGCTAGACCTGTTGATTCAAATCAAACATCCTCAGCTACCTCCCATCTCCTATTCTATAAAGGATTGGACAGTATTTACTGAATGGAATATGAGGGCAGTAGGTCATTAGACCGACACATACATTTACAGAGTTAAATTATTAATATTGTGACAGGTATGGGTGTATTCAGAAGGTAATGAAAGGACATTGACTGCCTTTTATCTTGGAATATAAATTCACTGTAAAGAGGTGGAGACCTCGAAGAAAAGGTCAGCATGTGTGTGAGTGTGTGTGTGTTTGTGAGTGTGTGTGTGTTTGTTTGTTTGTGAGTGTGTGTGTGTGTGTGTGTGTTTGACCTGTTGTGTTTATCAGTATTGCCTGTAGGGGTGCACTAGAGCCTTATCAGAGCTGATTCACAGGTTTTCCATCAATTATTTAAAATGTTCATATTTACTGTCCATGTTGATTGTGTATCTGAAACTATCAACCATTTATGTCATGCAATAATGCAATTTTTGTTGGAAGGTATTCCAAAAATTGCAATAATTCAGATCCAATGGTTTGAAACATTCCAAAATGATTGTGTTTCATATGTTCTGTTGTTTGAAATATGGAAATGTTTTGAAGCAAAGCTACTTTGCTATTTGAGCCTCACAATCTGCTCTTTGGCTCCCCTTTCTCCAGAACGCCACAGCATTTGGGAGTGCCATGGTTTTCTCTCTACATTTCAGGCTTTCACTCAAAGTTCCCTTTGTCTCTAGATTAGTTCATGTGAGAGAAAAAAAAGAGCCTCTCTCCACTAATGATTTTTCCTCTTTTTGAAAAGCTGGAAAGTAATTCCCTACATGCTAAATTCTCAGGAACAGGCACAGTTATTTCATTGTATCAGGGCTCTTTTTCTAAGACGGCCAATAAAGAGGAGATGCCAACGTAACATTTTTCTGTCCCTAGTCAAGGTGTGCCAACCGGTGTTTCCCGAAGTTGGCCCGTAGCCGTGCCCGACAGGTGTTGTGTGTTAACGTGTGGCGGTGGAAAGATCATACAGACAGACACGTGATCTGATGTTTGAACTGGTGCCGGGGTAAACCAACAGTGATAAAGTGCCATGAAATGCTGCCACTGTATCAAGAACGCGGCATGGTCCCCTAATGTTTGACATAAAGTTATGATATTTCAGAACCTGGACAGCATGCTGTTTATGCTCCTGCATGGTCAATTATACAGGAAATCAACATTCTCTGACCTCAACCAAATTTATTTCAATAAGCGGCTAGATCTTGAGGAAGCATGCAAGCAAACAAACTGACAGACAGACAGACAGACAGACACATACGCAAACAAACACACCTTGATTTAGCAACACTGAAATACTGTATGTGATTGGGTGGAAGTAAAAAGTGTAGCTATAGAACAGAAAAAGTCTATAATGTGAGGGAGTGGAGCTCAGAATGGGCACCCTACACCTTCCATACCTGCTCTTGGCACACTACAGGGGGTAAATAAAACCAATCGTACATTATTCATAGTGAAAACAGAGTGTGGAAAGAACACAGGTTTGACAGGGATGCTTGTTCGGCCTCGGCCTTCGGCCACTTGAACTCTGGATCTGTCCCCGCCCAGGTGCTGGGCCTTGCAGTCTCTGGAGGGGTGGAGGTGCATGGAGCAGCCTGGCTGCGGCGTGGAGCTAAGCTGCTGTGTGATTGGTGGTACTTAAGCGTGGCATGAAAGCAAGAGATAGCATGAGGGGAAAAAAACAACAATTCCTCTTCACGAATTCCCAAGTCCCTCTTCAGAAGCAGAGAAACCAACCAGCTATTTTAACAATAACAGATCACTCTGCTTGACTACACACAATCCCCCCCCCCCCCCCATAGTCTTAGCAGCCTGTGATAACATCTGGCTGTAAAGCAAATCCAATGGAAGTGAAGGTGTGCCTAAATGTTACTGTAGATGAGACTAAGCCCTGACACTGCTGGGCCCAGGGGCCCCGGGATCCAGGGGCCCCGGGATCCAGGGGCCCCAGGATCCAGGCCCCTGGCCCTGAAGCGGGCTGCCGATCAGTGGGTCTCACGGAGGAGCGTGCCGGCAGACTGGCACAGCGGCGGAGTCAAAAAGCTCTTTGTGCCTTCAGGATCCTCCCCGGCTCATTCTTATTCAGACGTGATCAGAGGGGAGGCAGGCAACTGAGATTAGCTGCAGATCAAAAGAGCTGCCTCGCGCCAGCACTCATGTTTTGTAGATTTAGCAGGCCCCAGCGCACAGCGCTCTATAGGGGCGTTCTCTTTTTTAAATTGAAAGTAGATCTATAGTTAAATTTTTTTTTATTATTTGGGTATTTGGACATTAGTAATATTTGAAGCAATTACTGGTGTCACCCTAAAGCAACAATGTAATGGTTAACAACACAAGTTAAATTAATGTATTAACGGAGTCTGAATGGAAGTTTGTTCCGGAAGTGTAAGACGTTATGGACGAGAGATGTGTCGAACAGCCGTGCAGGTAACGGGGTACAGCAACAGGATGGCAAGGGCAGGCTGAGCGCAGGTTCAAAGGGAGCATGGCGTCTGCGTAAGAGCGCCCGGCGCCCTGCAGAGATGGAAAACAATGCACTTCCTCAACTCGGCTTCCCATCAAAGCGCTGGAATTTCAGAGGATGGAAAAAAGGTTTGGAGCGAGAGGTTTGGGTAAAGTGGGTCAAAGTGTCCGAGGTCCCGTAGGCCGTTAGGGTTAGGGTTGTGATAGAGCGAGATAGTGTCAGTCAGGTTAGCACTGGGCCAAAGAGTACGCTCACCATGCGAGTACGCTGCAGGATATTGGATTGGCTGAGCCAGTGTAAATGTTGTCAGCAGTGGAACCTAGACAGAACCTCACAATGACTGGGTCATTTCCATTGTAGCAGGAACTTTGTCCTGGATCGCCACCCTAGCACAAATATAATAGCATTTCGTTTAACTGTTGTATAACTCCGACTGAGACAGTATTGAGACTTGCCTTTTATAAACCCTGACACCACATCGTCAAAACAGGCGGATATCAATTTACTTGAAGAACAATGTGACTCTGTCCCTGTCTTACTCCTGAGGGTCACCATCATGACTTTATTTTATTTTGAGTTAATGGAAAAAGTCAAACAATGCCGTCCATTACCCATGAAAATCAAACTCCAGTTTTGTTATAGTGTGCCATTCTTCCAGGTTGTTTTAGGCTCTCGGCCCCGTATTGAGGCTCTTGTCTTCATTTTCTTTTGTCACGGAGCCCAGTCAGTTAAAGAAAATCTCCCTTCTGTGGGTTTAATAGGACAAATTTCCCCTTTGTTTCACAGTTAAGACTGTAATGTCTCATTTAAGCGTTCGTCTACGTGATACAGATTGGTATTGAAGTGCTCAGTGGCCACTTAGGTAGCTGCCTTGAGGGCTGAGTCGGTGCTAAAGCAAACAACATGTTCAAGCAGCGCACTTTTCTCATTCACATCCTTTCGGATCGTCCAATAAGGTGTTCTCAGCAATTAACCTTATAAGAGTCAATAACCCAAACTGACTGCGAGGAATTACGCAGGGAAAAGAGTCGACGTG
>NC_090077.1:4505259-4567759 GCF_038355195.1 Osmerus mordax | reverse complement strand
TGTCACATTAGACCGCATTAGATGAGTGTGTGATTCTGACTTGTCTTTGAAACTGTGCCAACCAAGAAATTGGCTGTTAGTGTAATTTTCGAAAGGCGGTTATTTATAACATCTGTGGGGATGAAGTTATTCAGGAGCTTGGTGAATGGGAATATGACACATTGTGATGTGGTATAGATTCCTGTATTAACAGGAAAAAGAACAAAGCATATCCCACTGTGGTAGGATGTGTACTATAGCCTACTGTTTTAGACTGGACCCGTTCAATACTGAGCCATAAACGGTAACATCATTAAACATATTTATTCAACTGTATTCACATTAAAATGTATTTACTTGTTTTATTCAAATTGGTATGTCTATAAATGGAATGGCGTGTGTGTTTTAACATTTCTTATCACCTGAACCATCAATTGTGGTTCTTAGTAAAGTTATGATCTCTTGTGTCACAAGCGCTTGCTTTCCCACATGGTAAAAGTATTTATTCAAAAGTATTTACTTGAGACGGTGTCGACAGAACCTGACCACACAAAGTGCTCCAACAGGGTATAACACGTGGAAAAGCACATTTTCCTCAATGAACCTGTAAATTTTTTATTCCCAAGTGTACTTCCTGTACATAGCCTACTTGTGAATTCAGTGTGATATAAATGTACCACCTCAACTTCTGATTCGTTCGTATGTGCCGTGGAGGAGCCAAGCCAAACCCTGGGTGATGTATTGGTGTCTGTCACGTCATTCGGCTTCACGGGTTATTGACATCCTCCAAGGTAGAATCACTCTCCTCTTCGCCTCTCCTCATGAAATAGCTTTTTGGAAAAACGCTGTTCTTTTGCCCAGCTCCACCGTGTCGAACCCCTATAATCTGTGTTTCTAGTTCAAACATCCAGCGGATTTCTCAAATGAAACTGCATTCTGAGGAACAATCCAGGTTTGGTTGTGAACCTGAGTTAGTCCTCGGTTCGTCTTTGGGTTTAGTGAGACTTCCCCAGTCTGCTGACTCCGCCCCGTGACAGTATCTCACAAAAACCGACCGTGATGACAAAAGGAGACTGACCCAGCTTCGTCAAATGTGAGGGTTGAGAATGGAGAATGAGGGAACCGCAATGCAGACCAGCCCGAGAGAGAGAGAGAGAGAGCAGGCCTGGGAAAACAAAGTCCTCGACCAGAACTTTAGGGTGTTGGCCCGTCTGTCAACTTTATTTAACGTGATAGAACACAACGGAACACAGGACCACATAGATAGTCGACTTTTGTATATGTCAGGGGAAAAGGGGAAAAAAACAAAACGATATGTCAGTCGTTTCTTCGAGCTGAAGACTTGACTGCCACGTATGCAATGAAGAGGGGAGGGGGCGAAGTGACTTTCATACAAATTCTGAGGAAAAACTAGGACATTCTTTGTCAGAAGATGCAACGTGAGCATTTTCTTTTCCAGAGGACCGGGCATGCAGGTGTGGTAAAACTTAGTTTTTTTTCCCGATGAAACTTTAAGTGTAATTCACCGTGAATGCCCTTCATATTAACCAACTCGAAAACACAGCACAACCCCCCATCCGCGAGACATGCAGCGACTGTGTCATATTTCCCTTCCTATTTAAAACAGAGGGTTCTGTCTTAGGCCACAGTGACATGTTTCTTAAATTAGGATCTTCATTAAGAGGTGTCTTTGTGTTCTTCATTAGCTCCTGTCATGGTGACGATGGCATAATCTGGCTGATTTAAATCCTCTCTAGTTTGTCTTGGCCCGACATAAGTCACTGCCGGGGGTTGGGAGTGCCCTGGAGCCACGTCAAAACCTCACCAGAGTACATTCAAATGTACAGTAGCGGTACCAACACACACACACATTCACACACACACAGTCCCACTCTTTCATACGCACCAAAACATGCACACGCCCTTGCGAGCGCACAACAAAAACACAAGCACCGACTCGCTCCCGCGCGCTCGCAGACGTGTGCAAACACACGCGCGCGCTCACCCACACCCGTGCGTACGCACGCAAACACACGCGCACACACGCGTCGCTGAATCCAATGCTGTCCCGAGCACTGTCAGGAGCAGTAATCATTTCAAAGTGTTCCCTCTGACTCCCCTGCCACGCGCCACACGATCTTAAGAGCACGGCACCGTTATTTAAATGTCTCCCATTCAGCCTTTTGCCATCTTCAATTACACCTTTTCACCCCAGCGTTTGTGTAATTTTCGAATCTGGCTGAGGCGAGGTTGCGCCGCACAGTGACAGTCTGAAAGAGTGGCAGAGGGCTGGCGAGGCACGACAAATAGAGCCAGGATGCCACTCAGGCAACACACGGACCCGGCCTCGATATGAGGCGTCATTGCTGGTCGGTTACGGCATGCAGGAAAGACGTCCTCTTTCATAACTTCGTAAGATGTCAACGGCATATCGTGCCGCACAAATTTGTGGCTAATGATCCACTTTTAGACACGGGTAGCTATTGATTGTCAAGAAAACATCCGCTTGGTAGTATTGGTTGTGACTTGTTGTGTCTTATTTCCGAGGGGACTTTGGAAAAGCTAGTGCACCAATACATGGCTCTATCCGTAGAGTGCACTGTAGATAAACTCATGTTGAAAGACATTACGCTTGAGTGTGTTGGTCAGTGGCGACAATGACCCTGGAAGCAGTTGACTCCCTAAGAGCTTCAACACTCCCATAGATTCCCCGCCATTTCAGAAAATCCTCTACTAAGTATTGGAGGAGAGAGGCTGAGCAGTGAAAGCTTTCTGAGGAGGCATCTTGGAGGGATTCTGGTGGAGCACCCCACAGCAGATGAATGTGGGGGACCATTATACCCAAGCAAGAGTGTCAGGTTAAGTGCTAGCCACTCACGGAACTAAAAGTGTGTGTGTGTGTGTGTGTGTGTGTGTGAGATAGAGAAAGGCCACATACTTTACAGTACTGCTCGAAAAGATTGTTAGTTTGAAGAAACCACCTTTTCTTTCCATGAGAGTTGTACAACCTTCACGGCTGAAAAGGTTCTTTCGTTTTGGAAACCTTTGAGGATGCAGATGTGCTTATTGTGGTGGTTGTCAAAACTCCTGCATTACCATGTGACTGCTAATAAACTGGGTTTAAGTACACACAAGGCAGTTGTAAATCAAAAAGGGACAATCCCAGTGTGATAGCTTGGTGTGGATGGTTGGAAGAGCAAGTCTATAGTGAAGTGTTTCTCTCGGAAGGGAACCGTGAGATTGGTGTATCAGGGACTCTGCACCAGAGATTGCCTCACAATTGGCACAAACACAGACAAACAGACATATACCCGCAAACCGACTCACTCTCAAACCTAGCCACAGACGTATTCTGGCACACACACCATCACGGACACAGACACACACACACACACACTAATGTGCACACACACACACACACCCATTCTGTATACACACACGCACCAACAGACAGACACCCACCAACACTGTGATTAGTGAATACAGCTCGTTATGAACAAATGCAATGCTTCATTTCAGCTGGCAAATCAAACAAGTTTGGACTGTAACTTGCGGCCTCATCAGACATCTAAGGGAACTGTTGAAATGAAACATGTGCCTCCAGTTCTGTCTTAAAGACCTGTTCCAAGCCATCAGCTCTGAAAATGACCCACCGAGAGAGTTTACACATGAGGAGAACCAGCAATCTCTGACATTAGGATTTTTCTTCTGGAATATTCTCCCCAAGTCATCATACTGTATTTTTTGTATATACTTTCCCTCACACATTTTTGTTCTTACTTATTTACTTACTCCTTCAAACTGTCAAGCAAATAGCAGTCTGAGTTACGAACTATTACTACTTCTGCTGCACACTTTGAAAGCACATCAGAAAAGAAATGTCAGGCTTTACGTCGCGTGACGAGGTGCGCGGAGGATGTTTGCTGATATCCCTTCCTCCATTCTCGTTCTTCGTCTTCAGTGAGTTTCACTGCATTCCAGGGTGCAGGCCTGGCTTGCTCTTTACAACACAGATGTGACAATCTAATCATGTAAACCCAGCGTTTCTCTGTCGGAAACCTAGTCTGCTTTTATAAACCATCTGCTTTGAGTACTCCAAAGTACAGTGTTATATTTAGTGTCATCCTCCTCCGAGAACTTTGATGTTGTAAGGGGCCATAGGTTGTGGAAGAAACATTTTTTCAGAGGTCTGTATTTTGGTCGTAAACGAGAGTAAACAGAATGTTTTCCTCGGATTGGGCGGGATAAGGAGAGTGCCCAAAGACAGCCCACCTTGAGTTCAGAGAAGACAAGCCATGGACCTCAGGCAGAATCAATTTTACTCCCTCAAATGCCTGATATATGTGAACCGAATGCTCCAATTCCTGTTCAGAAATGATGTTGTAAAGAGTGGATTTTCCACCTTGTGTATATCCTGTTAAATTGCGTATTGACATATACACATGCTCCTTACAGTAATCAAAAGAGACACACCCGATGTCATTTCAGAATACCTACTGACATACAGAGAAAAGGTGGGGATGTCTACCGGGATCCCGGTTAAGCAGTAGATTTGTGTCGACGCAAATTCTTCTGTTTGAGGAAAATGGTGTCTGCTTTGGATTTCCTGGCTGGACGCCTGACAGACACACACACAAACAGAAATGCAACACCTCTATATCAGATTCCACACTATGGCTGGAGGAGAGAGGGAGAGAAAGAGCGAGGGAGAGAAAGAGAGCAAGAGAGAGCGAGGCAGAGAGGGGCCAAAAAGAGAGGGGCCGAGAGAGAGAGAGAGAGAGAGAGAGAGAGAGAGAGAGAGAGAGAGAGAGAGAGAGAGAGAGAGAGAGAGATGTAGACACAGTACAGTATGAATATCAGACATGTTTGTGAGGCTGACATTACCTGGCTGGTAACCTGATCCTGTCTACTGTCTGTTCAGCTGGCCCATGTTCTGAAGTCCCCAGTTCCAAACAAAGCTCGTAAACTCTGCACCTAACAACCCTCCCATCTCATTGGCTGTGCAGAGCTGTGGTATGTCAACTACATTTCCAAACTGACAAATAGGATCCGGCGATGCTGTCTTACATCCCACTAGTCCTAACTGGTTTTCCCCTACAGGAATCCGGATTTGGGAAATGGGCAGCAATCCTTCAATGTAATCTTTATGTTGAAAGACAGCTGTAGTAAATCTTAATTGAAAGTAGATATCAAAATGTGCCATGAATGGTGTTTAAACAGGCATACAGTCATGTTAAATAATCCACCGGAGCTGTTTTAGGTGTTGAGCTGTGGCAGAACGTTGGTTATGCTTCCCCCATAATGTAAGCTGACACTAAAACGGCAAAAACAATGTTTTACATTGACAGTGCAAATCCTAAATTGTTTGCCGTGCGCACGTTACTTTCTTTGGCTGGATAGTCTTAGCTACTCACCTGGAAACGTGACAGCGGTTTCATTTTCCGATTTTAAAAACGGAGAATCGAGGCCTGGAGTGACTCGCTCATAGACAGACTCACTTTTTCCCTTAACCACGGGCTCCTAAAATAAAGGCCTAAACTCGACGGAGCAAGACAATGGAAACCTTCGAACTAACAAACTGGTATAAACGCACAAAGACAAAGACAAAGAGTGAGAGGGAGAGGGTGTGAGAGGGAGAAAGATGAAATCCTGAGCCAGTAATTGTCTCTTCCTGAACTGCACAGTGAGAGCAGGGGTTGGACCCTCACTGTGGCTGATAAGCCAGTGTGAAGTTATTTAGGAAAGTGCAACCCGACAGAGAGACTTTATTGATTCAAATTAATTAATCCACTTACTTAGGGTGTGTGGGGATGGGGGGGGGGGGGGGGGGGGGGATTCTGTGGCTCTGGAGCGACTTAAATAGTCCACACAAATTAAACTGTAAATTTGTTGCCTTTAATGATATTCCCAAGTAATTGAATAGCAGGAATATTTCAAAACATGTGGCATTAACATGCAAAAACCATGTGTATTAGCAATGGATAACCCAAATATTATTTGGCATTAATTAATTTTTGATACGGTTCAAGCCTATTTAGTGTGCTTGTAATTATGGGCTCTGTGGAAGAGGGAAAAACAAGTAGGTTGAGGAGTGGGGTGGGCTGATGAATCCAACATACTTTTCCGATACAAATTATTCCATATAAGACTAATATCAAATAAGTGCTCGTGGAAAAAAGTGTCCTCTTATGCAATATGTCGAACGGTTTACGTAATCAACCTTCTCGGCTTTGTCGTTCTGTGTTCGAACACGTGCTAACCATCCCGGTCGGAGGACAGTCGGAGATAAGCCTGACGCAAGGTGTCTGTGGTATTCCGCGTTCGACAGGAGCGTCCTGGGTGTCCCATACTGCTCCCGTCCGTCCGTTCTCTCCGCTAACGGCAGCAGACAGGCATGCCACGGCCTCCTGCCGTAATCCCGGTGGGCTCAAAAGAGATTAGACACTTTATACCTGCGATGATGATTTTACAGGCTCCCATCACGACTGTCACAGTCCACGCCAGAGAAGCCAAGCAAGGAGGGAAAGAAAGGCAGACAGGTGACGAGCGAGAATAAAGTCAAATAAGAAAATCTGTAAAACATAATCAACCCTTCCTAATTGACTCGGTGGAGTTTCGGGGGCTAATTCATGCGGCGTTGTTGCTCGCACATCTGTTGTCAGTGACATGTGTCTGTGTGTGTGTGTGTATGACACCTTTCCGTTTGGGACATGTGAGAGTGCCTGTCAACATCTTCAACCCAACTGCGTATGGTACGAGCCAATGCACATGTTGACATCTGGCACACACACACACACACATGCACACACACACATGCTGCACTCAGAACGATCCTCCATTGTAAGCTTTTACGTTGCAATGCTGGGACGGGGTCGCAGAATTGTAAACCTTTTGACCTCTGGGGCAAACAGTGTAACCTTGATGGTTTGTGGCAAAGTAGGCATCCGGGCACACTCTCGCGCACCCACGCGTGTCGCTTTTAGTCGCGAGGAAAAGAGGCGAAAAACGTTGTTAGTACGCCACAATCAACTCTGTCGATCTTTCCCCGCAGTGGAATTAGCGAGACGGCCCCTCCCATGCCTTCTCCCCCGGCGTAACGGGCAAAGGGGGGGCTCTCTGAGGGAAAGCTTCCTGAAGGTGTCTCGCTCGCTTCGTGAAACGTTGTAATTACCGCTGGGTCTCTCCGCCCTCTCTGTTTGTGGGGGGCTGAGCTGCGTTTGCCCGCACCCCGGGGTTCTCCCTCAGTTCAGCGTGCTTGGGCCCCCTCTAATTAGGGTCTCTGCCTCGTCTCCGCTACCCTGTCTTGGAGCGCAGCTGGGGACGACCCCCCCCCCACCCCCCCAAATCAAGCGAGCTCGCGCGACGCTCTCTCTCCGGCGCTCCGCGAGCAACAACAGGCAGAGCCGTCGCCGAGACGCGGGCGTTCATCCTCCTTCTCCCTTCTTCTTCCTCCTCACCCCACTCCCCCACCCCCTCTCCATTTTTCTTTCTTCCTGCCTTTGTTTTCTCGTTCTGCTCTCTCTCTCTCTCTCTCTCTCTCTCTCTCTCTCTCTCTCTCTGTCTCTCGCCGAGACAAGACGCTGCGTCTATAAAGAGCCCCACGTCGAAGGGATGCGAGGGAGCGCTCGAGCTGTATCTGGGAGTTCAGATGTTGCCAAGCGTCTGTGCGCGCGTGCGCGTGTGCGTCTGTGTGTGTGTGCAAGACGGTGGGGGATCGCCAGGGTTGAGAGAGACGGTGGAACACCCAGAGGCGCCGAGAGAGAACACAGATCGCCCCCCCACCCCCGCCCCCCCCATCCCAAACAGTTGTTCACCCCCCAGGCTAGGATGAGGGGATGAGAGGGGGGGGGGCCTTGGAGAGGTGGAGGAGTCGAAGGAGAAGCTGCACTCATCTCAGTTTCTTCCCTCTCTGGTACTCCTCCTTTCAAACGCTCACGGTCCCGCAGGTTTGGTGTATTGTTGTCGCAGTGGAAGTCTCTAAACATTGTTTACTCCACAGGTGAATCTATAGGGTACTGCCGGCTGATGTCACTTAGTGTTGGCAGATAATTGAGAGGGTGTGCGTGTGTAGATTTATGAGTTTCATCTGTGTTTTTATATTTGTATGTGCATGTGTGTGTGTGCACATGTAGCTGTGTAAGTGTGTGTATTTGTGTTTATAGAGCTGAACAGTGAGCTAATGAGGCTGTGTTTGTCTAGAGGAAGAGGGGGGTGCATAAATACAAACGAGAACGGCAGCCTTTGAGTCACAAACAATGAGGGATGAAACGAAGCGCAGCAAACACCCTGGGTCCTCTGGGATTAACACACACACACACACACACACACACACAGGGACTTTGCCACGCCCACAAACAAACAAACAAACAAACAGGGACACAGTCATAAGGTGATTCACATGTACTCTGGACAACACACTCCATCCACTGTGATATCACGTTTGCTAATAAGGAATAGGATATTAAAGAGAGCCCATGGTTTCCTCTGAAGAGAGCCTTGTTCTTCTCAGTTGGAGCATTGCAGAGAGAGAGTGAGAGGCAGAGAGAGAGAGAGAGAGAGATAGAGAGGCAGAGAGAGAGAGAGAGAGAGAGAGAGAGAGAGAGAGAGAGAGAGAGAGAGATACAGAGGCAGAGAGAGAGAGAGAGAGAGAAAGGGAGAGAGAGCGAGAGAGAGGGGGATTAGGGAGAAACTGTTGCCTCACGTGGTAGCGCAGGGGACAGAAAGACCTGAGTTTGTTTCCAGACATCGTCGTGGCCCCGCACCTGGAGGACTGAAGCAGGCTGACCACATCCACACACTGGTCCCCTCACTCTCACTTCTGCTCTCTCTCTCTCTCTCTCTGTACATTTCTCTCCCTCTCTGTACATCTCTCTCTCTCTCTGTACATCTCTCTCTCTCTCTCTCTCTGTACATCTCTCTTTCTCTCTCCCTCTGTACATCTCTCTCTCTCTCTGTACATCTCTCTCTCTCTCTCTCCCTCTCTCTGTACATCTCTCTTTTTCTTTCCACCTCCCCCTTTCCTGCTGAGAACACACACCTGCAGCCAGTCCTAACCACACGCCACGCTTCAATAATCCGTTGACTTTCTTTGATTTGAGGCCCTGGGTCTGGTCAGAAGCCTGGCAGCCCTGACCCCCCCCCCCCCCCCCCCCCCCCCCCCTCCCAACCTCCACAAGTCAGGCAAACAAACAGGTCTGGTCCGTGTCTTGATGCGTAAAGTCACTGCGGAAGAAAGGGCCAGTTGGAATGGCATATTGTTCAATCCAGTCTTGCAGTAAGTCTTAAAACATACTTCAGACTTACTGCATTAACATTTATTTGGTTCACCGGTTGCTACATCTGCATGAAAATGGAAAGAAAGTTTAACTAGTCAGGGAGTTGACAAAGATCTCGTTCAGACTGATTCCGAAGGCAGTGAGCCAACATCATACAAGCATAAACACGATTGGAAGTTCACTTTAACTGTAAATATAGCACGGCCTTATATAAGAACTGGGAGACAGTTATGTCATTGCAGAGGTATGGCCTGGCTAATTGTTGACGGTATACTGTGATGATCATCGCATCATTCCTATTACAACACGCAGCTTGTTGACTAGGTTTACAGACTGGATCATCTAGCCAGGTCCAGTTTTGAGCTAGACACATTGCCGTCATTTCTTTCAATCTATACTGGGCAACAATATATTACTGTGGATCACCTCTTGCACTTTAGAATGGCCAGGCTATTTTCAGAGAAGGTCAGGGGATAATTATAAGATGGCGGCTTTCCAGGGCTCTAGCTTGTGTTGACGGTTCAGGTCCCCCCCAGTGCCCCCCAGGTCTTTCTTCTACATTTAGACTGGACAGAGTTGTCAAGTCTGGTTGCTTACTAGGAAATAGAGAGGACACCTCAGCACTAATCAGACCAGTTACTAAATTTGAAAAATACCAAACAGTACATTCGGATGGAATGTGCAGAATGGAATAAATAACGAAAAATGTGTTTACCGACAATAACGCCAGTCACTGAATTTGAAGAATCCCTGACAAAGAATTCGGAATAATCGACAAAATAATACAAGTTGTTGTTTAGCTTTGGCGATTTCCCAATGATTTATTCTTTTATGCCAGGTCCCACCAAGGCGTGGAGATCGTTGTGATGTTTTTGTTTCACGGGTGGACCTCCTACTGTACACACAGCGTCTGAAACGCACCTCTTAAAGTGGGTCTGCTGCGCTCAGTCTTCTCTGTGGGGGGACGTGTAGACGGAGTTGTCATCGAATCCGTTCTCACCCTCGTTTAACACTTCCAAAGGGCCTTCTGGGTCGGGGCGGACATTTTTTTTCCCCTTTCATTCACAGCTTTTTTTAAAGCCTGTTTTGTGACGGGTTAACCTGCGTAACAGCATAAGCGGACGTCGTCTCCACGAGCAGGCGAGCTGCTTTCAAAAGCCTGCTCTGGTTTCAGCCCCAGAGAATCTCTGCTGCCCCAAACTCCAGACTCCCGGTCCATCTGCTTCACACTCTCGATGGCGAATACAAAACGGATCAACTCGTTTATTTATTTGATTTTTCTGCAGCGCGGTCATACAGGAAATGGACTAGTTGAGAAATTTGCAATTTAAACAGGACCTGGGTCAATGGCACTTTGTGTCCACCATAATAAGGCCAGCCCTTGTGTGATGCCGTACGAGTGGGTGAGCGAGAAGGATGGTGGGCTGGCCAATGAGACTCTTTGTTCTGGTTGCACACCATCAAGACTTCCCTTCCGGTGTCTCCATGGTGATGTGAAGGACTCTGTGTGTAGTGATATACTGTCTATGGGGTAGCATAGTATCCGACCGAAGGAGGAGAGACGGGGGCGCTGGGAGGACGAGGTCGAGCCCAAAAGGAAGACCAGAACACGATGGCGGGACGAGGACGAAAGGAAGGAGGGGAGGATTCATTGTTCCCCCGCTCAGCATCACAGATGGGATTGTGAACTCGCGGTACTCGCCATGGAAGCGCTCAGCCCTTCAAGTTCTGACAATGGGTTACAGGAATCTATGGTTTTCAACAGCCGGAGATGTGGGGATATTGCTTTGGCCTTGTCCTCGAACACAAGCATGCTCTAATGCTGGCACTAGCCTGTGCAAAGAAACTGTAAACGGAATCCCCCCCACCACCACCATCACCAACACACACACAGAGAGAGAGACAGCAGAGAAGGAGAGGGAGTGTGTAACCAGAAGTGGAGTAGCAGGGATGTGGGAGGCGACGGGGGGGACATGGGGACAGAGGGACGGGGGTTTAGGGGGTGCCCATCTTAACTCATTTCGAAAATCACAACTTATTTTCTAAAGTCAGCATTTCAAATCGGAGCGTGTCCCCGCTCATTTAATGCATCATTTTGCAAAGTGATAAATTTGCGAATTAGACATACATCCTTTTTGCTCTTAAGATACAGGCCCTCATAAGAGCGGGAGCACTGTGGAAGATTTAAGAGTGTTTCGCCGTGTCAAACGTTAAACCCACAGGGATCTTCAGCACAATTAGACCGGGGTGAAGGGAAGGGAGGAAAAAAAACGACGAAATCGGGATCTTAAGAGCAGCGGCGGTATTCTGTCTGTACAGTAACGCGGTTATCTGTCGCGGGTGATCCTTTTAAACGCTTCGTTTGCCGGGATAAAAGCAGAGCGAGGGAAATAAACTTAGTTCTGCCTCCAATCTGTAAATCCTTGGTGGTCATGGAAGATGATCCCAATTTGCTTCTGAGCAGCACTGTCAGATCTCACAATAATAAATAATTTAAGACTTGAAGCGCCAATTATGTTCGATAAATGTGGAAGCCCAAAGACCCGCCGCTCGCTGGCTTCTTCCGACTAAGTGTGGCTCCCTCCGAAATACACCAGTCATTCCTGATGTCATAGTCCACATCACATGCACAAAAGGTTAATAATAAACGTATGTTCTACCTATAGTTAGTGAATCCAAATATACACAGATGAAATGGCGTGTTGAATTGCACATGTCTGTCACATCAGAATTCATGGCTCCACTGAAGATAGTGTGGTATTACGCAATCCCAGAAAACTTACTTTGATGACGCACTTTAGTTTCGTGACAATTATGGTGAGTAGCCTTTTCACGTGATTGTGTAAACATGCAATTTCACGTCATGTCCGTACAATTATGGAGCAAAGCAACAGAAACAAACTGATAAACACAAGCAAGAAGCTTACATAGGCCTATGCCAATGCGAGTGGTTATGTTTTTAAAATTTGTATTATCACTTTGGTTTCGTTTGTTTACTCACGGACAATTCGCTCTCTTCTTAGGCTCCTGTTTGTCTTTTATCTCTGTCAAGGATGTCTCAAATAATCTATCCGTGTTCCCTACTCTGTAAATACTGAGTGCACACATTAAATCCCTGTCACATAACCCACCATCCATAATGCCCACGTGTTGTGACAAGGGCCTACATAATAGGAATAAGGTCACGGGCAATGTTCTCACAGACATCCAAAAACATAGGCTTCAATGGATGGAGCACCATATGCATATCAGCGGGGCTATACTTTCCACCACGGTATACTATTTACCTAGAAGAACATGTCTATCAAGTTGTGTCTGTGGCTGCAGGAATCCTGGAGTAGAATACCTGTGTTCAGCTGTCAGGGAGGGCCAGGCTGTGGAGGCCAGTGAGGGCCAGGCTGTGGAGGCCAGGGAGGGCCAGGCTGTGCAGGCCAGTGAGGGCCAGGCTGTGGAGGCCAGGGAGGGCCAGGCTGTGGAGGCCAGGGAGGGCCAGGCTGTGGAGGCCAGTGAGGGCCAGGCTGTGGAGGCCAGTGAGGGCCAGGCTGTGGAGGCCAGGGAGGGCCAGGCTGTGCAGGCCAGGGAGGGCCAGGCTGTGGAGGCCAGGGAGGGCCAGGCTGTGCAGGCCAGTGAGGGCCAGGCTGTGGAGGCCAGGGAGGGCCAGGCTGTGCAGGCCAGTGAGGGCCAGGCTGTGGAGGCCAGGGAGGGCCAGGCTGTGCAGGCCAGTGAGGGCCAGGCTGTGGAGGCCAGTGAGGGCCAGGCTGTGGAGGCCAGGGAGGGCCAGGCTGTGCAGGCCAGTGAGGGCCAGTCGGGAGCTAGTGGTGCCCACAGGGAGCTAGTGGTGCCCACAGTTTTAACGTGATTCCCCCCAGCTCCCCTCAGTCCTTCTCCTTACCCCTACATCTCAACTTTCCTCTCTCTCTCTCTCTCTCTCTCTCTCTCTCTCTCTCTCTCTCTCTCTCTCTCTCTCTCTCTCTCTCTCTCTCTCTCACTCTCTCTCTCACTCTCTCTGTTGCTCTTTCTCTCTTACTGACTGACAGGGTGTTTGCTCATGTTGGGAATTGATAGAAACTCAGCAAATCCGATGTGATATACAGCATGCAGTGGCATCTTCCAGTGCCAGAAACTCTGGCAGTGTATCGCATGTGTTCAGTGTACTCTCAGGTTTTGGAAATCAACATAAAAAAAATTGGAGCTCAGTTTGTATAAGAATTTTGGCCCATAATCGGATCATTGAGAGAGAAGTGCAGAGAGGTTACATATCATCTTTCGTAATTTGATTTTGATTCATTTTTGACTATTTATCTGCACAAGTGCAGTGTAAATATTGTCAGTACTGGATACAACGAGCCAAGTGGTTTTGACAAGAATCTAAAAGTTGTGTGTGCACCTTATGCTTTTAAATGCAGAGATAAATTTACTCAAATGTAACTGGGCTAAGTGCATCAAATCTAATTTACAGAACTCTTATCAGAATGCCAAAAACTGTGTCCAGGTAGTTTATGTACATAGAGAGTTTTTCATAACTCAAATAAATCAAGACGTTTGGAATATAGAATTTCTGCTGGAAAAGTAATTTAATGTCATGCTTTTTGTACGTTGTTGCTTTTATTTTATTTAATCCAATTCCAAATTTGTCCAGTACACGGTTGTTGCCTTGACTGCCAGATAACTATCCTATATTTATAACAGAAACCAATGTGAACACACCTTGTGGTGGTTGATCAAGCAGAGGCACAACAGTGTGCTTACGTGTTCGTATATTGTTCATATAAGTGCCACTGGCCACAGGGGAATAGAAAGAGTTGGGCGACAGGGGGGGGGGGGGTATGGAGGGTATGGAATAGAGAGATGGAGGGGGGGGGGGAGATGCAGAGACAACTCTCTCTCTTGCTTTCTTCTTTCAAAGCAAAGGAATGCGGTCCCACCCCCTGTCATTACAAAGGCAGCCATGGCGAGGAGAGGGAAAGCTACGTATAAAATGGCATCTCTACGGGAACGGGAAAACAGGAGCCAGTGGCACGTCACACTATCGGGAGATTTCTCTTTCGAGTCAACAGGCCATGTCGTTCCTCCACTCCTCCGCTCGCGGCTCTTCTCTGGGCGGCGGGTCCGAGGTCACCCGCGAAAAGGAGAGGAAGGGCGGGTTGGGTTGGCGAGAGTTGAAATGAGCTTGTTATCAAATGTGGCTCTCCGAAGGGCCTCCTTTCTAGGTCGCGTGAAGCGTGTCATCTGCTCCAGGGAGCCCGGATGCTGAGTGGCAGGTACTCAAGCCCCGCCCCCCCCCCAGAGCCCCCCGGCCCTCGCCAGGAGAGGTGACGTCACGGCAACCGCTCACCGCCCGCCCGGACAGCCGCTGTCGTCGTTGGGGAGACGTTCACCAGGACCAGATGCTGCTAACATTTCCACCAATTAGCCGCTGGAACCGGGGCTGTGGGGACAGGGCCACCAACCAGAAGCTGAGAAGGACAATGCCATCCCTGTCAGAAGCAGGCCCCTCTGAAGGATGAGGAACAACAGAGCACAGAGAAGGACTGAAAGAGAGAAAGATGTCGACGGAAGAGAGAATGAGAGAGCGAGGGAGACCGAGAAGGAACGGGAGACAGACATTACGGGGGGACGTTGCTAAGTTACCCGCAAACGTGTCGGTTCCCGAAATGTCACCGCGTCGCTCCGAGAGCAACGAAAGAAGAGAGGCAAAAGAAGAAAGGAAGGACGGAAAAGAAAGGCGACGTCGCCTCACTGGCTGAGCTGAGCCTGGGCATAGCGACGAGCGTTCCTGAAACACACCAGCCTTTGTGTCACAGTCTAAGATGTCCCTCCTATTTCCTGTCCAGAAGACTCTGACGCGTGGCTCTTCCAGTCGGCTGGAAGTACTTATTTGTCATTTCCTCCCTGGGCGGAGAGAGAGAGAGGGGGAGAGAGAGACAGATGGAGAGGGGGTTACAGAGAGGGAGGGGGAGAGACAGAGAGAGAGAGTGAAAATAGAGAGGTAGAGAGCACTGGACATACCATTAACACCTTGCATTGACTACTACCGTTTAATCAGTAGGTCTTTATCAATTCTATAAACCACCCTCCATCTCTCTACCCGAAAAAAACGGCAAAATAATGTCACTAAGAACATATTCATTTCATCATCCTCCTTCTCCTCTTCATCCTAATGTGCAAGTTTGGTGTGTGTGTGTGTGTGGGAAGGGGGGGGGGGGTGCAGAGGGTAGGCCGGTGGCCATGGTCACAGGGTGATGAACAGAGCGTTGGGTGTCTTGGGCACATCAAGGGCCTTGTTGCCTAACAGCCCGTCCTGAATGGAGAGTCATTCCATGTCCTTGTGTAAAATCACACCATATTGTTTGGGAATTAAGTACAGCATAGAGGCCTGTAATTACACGTTCACAACGAAGGGTTTTCAGAGAGGGTTGGAAATAGCTCCGAGGGTTCCGGCCCGTGTGTCGATTGCAGGGAGAGCTTCGAAGCAAGGAAGGAGCTGACTGACTATAAAATGGTCGGAGGATCTCAGAATAGCAGCGAGAGAGCTCTTCTCTTTTCTTTTTTTTGATTATTGCTGCCGGATCGGAGGGGGCCCCCTGGCATTGTCCACAGACTTCCTGGTGTTGACGGCGGTTTATAAATGTGGCCGCTGGGATGCTGGGATGCTGGCTCTGTTGTTGTGCAGAGCAGATGGGGAGGAGCGAAGTGCAAGTCGGAGCGAGCCGAGAGATGGAGGACACAAACCAGGAAGAGGTGACATCAATCGTGTGACGATAGGATATAGTATACGGCCCCACACCAAATCGCGATAGTGCGTGTTTGAAGGAGATGTTTAAAGGAATATTTAGTTGAAAAAAAAATAATATGTATATATATATTTTTTTTAACTATAGTCCAATTTACCTTGTCCGTGGGAGCCATGATGTGTATCCTACAGAGAGGGAGATCCCAGGGGTGGCCATCGTTTGGCTGAACAGCTGTACGACGGTGGCGGCAGTAGAAAGGGGGTTGGAAAGAAAGTCTGTATATGTTGTACATTGGTGTGTGTGTGAGTGCGTGCGTGTGTGTGTGTGTGAATGTATAAGATGAGGTATGAGGTATGGGGGAGGAGGAACTACCCAGGTGTGTGTATCTAGGTGTGTGTGTGTGTCGTCATTGACTTTGCCTGTCTAATAGGCTCCCCGGGCAGTGCTTTAGCTGGGATCTAATCAGTCAGAGGACCCCGACATCTCCTGGGACCCCCTCGCTGGAGGGAGGGTGGCGGTGGTGGTGGTGGGGAGGGGCCACCATGGTCTGAGGGAGCGCGTGTGTGTGTGTTGTGGGGGGGAGAGGAGGGGGAGGAGGGGAAGGGGGGGGGGCACAGACGACTGTGCGAAGCAGAACGGCCTTGTGGGAACCCACGCCGGCTCCGCCTCCTCGGCGCCGGACCCCACGGCGGTCTGTGACTGGCCACAGTCAAGGTGATCTTCTGCCTGGTAACACACACCTCTACAGGTGCACGCACATGCACTGTAGAAATTACTCTCGACCGTCCAGATGTACTGTAAACTGGAGGGCCAGACTGTACCTAGCTAGGATCAAAGCCAGTTCTCCTTTTCACGAAGTTCATATGTTAACCATGAGACCAAGGTGACCTCCCAAATATAGGTTGGTGGCTTAAACCATCAAAGCATTATATAAGTGTAGTTTATCCACATCTTAGGAACACTATGTCTCTCTCCCTCTTGCTCTCTCTCTCTCTCTCTCTCTCTCTCTCACACACACACACACCCTTCTCCCCCCTCAGTACGGCTGAAATGTGACAAATGAGAGAGTAACGTGAAAAATAAGGTCACGTTGGTTCCCATAGGCAAGTCTAGCCTCCCAGTGAAATGTGAGGTAATAGCTGGTACAGATTACCAGGGCGTCAGTGTACGTCTTAAATGCTAGTGACAATATTGACTAGGCTTGGCAGACAGTGGCTGGGGCTGGGAGCACCGATGGTGGCGACCAGGCAGTCTTACCCGATGAGGGGATGTGGGCAGGCAGCCACGCTGAGCCCAGACAGGCCCGGAGAGATCCAGAAAGATCCAGAGGCCCGGTCCCTGGGGTGAGAGAGGGTTCAGGGCGAAACCGCGAACCAATCAACAGCCGGTCCATGAAACTTCACACACCACGGCCAAGCCGCACCTGCAGAATCACTTTAGTCAGAGAGAGAGAAAGAGAGAGCGAGAGTCATAGAGAAAGACAAAGAGATGGAGAGAGAGAGACAGAGAGGGCGACATAGAAAGAGAGAGACAGAGAGAGAGAAGAAACAGGAGAGAGAGAGAAGAAACAGGAGAGAGAGAGAGACATAGAGACAAAGAGATGGAGAGAGAGAGAGAGAGAGAGAGAGAGGCAACGGAGGAGACAGAGGGAGGAAGAGAAAGTGGCAAGGAAACCTCGGGGGTTACCATGACGAGGAAGCGAGGGCAGAAACACAAACAGAGGCGGGTGGCGCGCGGCTGTCATCTGGGAGACGTCTGACAGTTCCTCTGGCCAGCCTGGCACCCAGCGTGGCACTGAGGTGGTCGCTAGGGAGGGCGGGCACACACGCACGCCCAGACACCGCTGTTTCTTTTCCCATACCCGTGTCTAATATTGTCTCTGAACAGTAGCTGCAGTTGCCATCGGGCGTCCACATATGTGTCACACGCGACCATAGAAATTCTCCCAGTCTGGTTCCTTTTGTGTGTTAGGCTGCCCCGCCCGTTCTTCTTCCTTTCTTTCTTTCTTTCTTTCTTTCTTTTTCTCTCTCTTCTCGTTTCTGTCGTCCGCCATACCTCCCCTGCACTCTCTCTCTCTCTTCCCAGCATCTCCATCCGTTCCCTCCACGCTCCCGATTTTCACGCTCGGTCGGGTGCAACCTGTGATCGCAGGAAGACCACCTGTGGCAAGCCAGGCTGTGACTGAAATGGAGGTAATGACACCACAGTGTGTGTGTGTGTGTGTGTGTGTGGGGGCGAGGGGGGTGAGAGTCCGATCTTCTCCCGTCTCCCACAGATGGGTTTAACGATATACAGAAGGATGCTCGCCGATGGTTAGCCACCATTCGAGAAGCTGCCTGACCGACATGCTGTCTGTGATGGGCAAAACAAAAGGCCACGCGAGACGTATCGAACCAACAGCGGGGGATGAACACCAAGAGGAGCGGAGCTCGGTGGAGGAGGAGACCGCTCAGCTCAAAGGAGGCGTCCCCGAGGAAGAACGTCGGACGCCCTTCCGTATCGATCCGGTGACGCTCGCCTCGCAACACAACAGCACTCTCCTTCCATCCAACAGACAGTCAACACATGAAGCGGACCAGATGAACCTTGAGGCATGCGATGTGTGTGTGTGTGTGTGTGTGTGTGTATGTGTGCAGCCTTGGAGCTCAGGCAGTATCTCCAGGAGGGACTGAAGTATATACAATACAGATGTATACAGTATTGATTTCCATCCCCGTGTTATACGTTAAGACCTCGGTGGGAGTAAATACGGCGTTTCGACAGCGTCCTCGCAAACCCGTTCACTGCGATCCCAGCAGCTCGCCCTCCTATACACGGGACGCGTCCTGCGACGGTATACATCGTAACCTGCATGCGGGGGTTTGCGAATCGCCGCAGGGGTGAGAGGCCGCAGCTCGCGCGGTGCCACGACACACTGGGGCCACCTGGTATACGTGACACCACCAGTGTGGGACATCCCTAGCAAAGGGTTAAAGTAGGTCAGGAGTAAAATATTCATGGCGAGGGCTTCACCGCTGCCTGCTTAGGGACGCATCCCTGGCCTCGGAGACTGCCAGCTGCCAGTTGCGAAGAGCCAGGGCCGACTGGCCTGTTTTTTTTTTTGGGGGGGGGGGGGGAGGGGGGGGGGTGTGAGTGTGTTGTCATGGGATCTGTTTTCATGGGGTAAGGTGACAGCAACTGCGAGTGCACATCTAACCCCGGGGTTATCTTTTGGACGTGATGCACGGCCACCGTGCAGACGTACATACTCACAAATGCACACACCCACTTGATGTAACTAGGACCAGGAGGGTGGTGACGCATGCAGTCTCTTGCAAATTGAACACTGTCCCCCTGGAAATGTTCGCGGCGTCAGGACGGGCTGCTTTGCTCGTCTGCTGCTGGCGTGACAGAGGTGGTTCGGGGGGATTCCACCCGCATGATGAGTTACCCTGACACCTACAGGCACCTGCTTTCCAAACCCTCCCCCTTGCCTATCGCTGAGTTTACACAATGTCCTTGGTTTGGGAGGTCGACCCTGGTACTCCAAACCTTCAACCACACCCAGCATTCTTTGAATGTGTCGATGCTTCCATGTCTCCAAATACTCACCGGTGAAAGAGAGGGCTTAGAGAAGGGTAGAGTTTCAGCACATCGATTAAAAGCCCCAGAGGCGGGGAAAGAGCTGAACGGAGGTCACATTTGAGTGAGCTCGCGGCGGTCACCCCGTGTCACGATCCTTCAAGTGGAACCAAAATGCTAATGCTCGATGCTAATGCTCGATGCTAATGCCAGATGCTAATGACGCGGCATTTTGAATGCCAGATGAAGGATCAGCAGGTCTCCACGACGCAATTCGGCGCTCTCCATCTCTCACGGCCGTTGAAGGGCCCAGGAGGAGGGAGGGGCGGGGGAGGGGCGGGGGAGGGGGGTTCAGGACAGCAAGGTCACTTGGCGTCACATCACAATCCCTCAAGCGGAAACCAAAACACCAAGGATGACGATTACAGACGAGCATCATCCAGCGATCACCGCTAACCCTCAATGGGCCCGCGTGTCGCTCCATCCGTAACGCAGCAGCCCGCGTTTGTCGCGTGCGGTGATCGTGCTGTATGCTCCAGGCCGTGTGATTCACAGCGGGAGGGTGAAAGACGGGGGGTGGCATATTGTTTCACCTAGCGAGGCGTTCCGCACACCCCTGTCGTCGTCACTTGTTCTACGGGAGTGAAAGTTGTGTTTTTCCATCTTTCCTGCTGCAGTGGAACAGAGAGAGCCAGGACTCAGCACTGTTCCTCGCTCTGAACATTGAGAACACAGGGCCGCACAGCGCACCACAAACAAACATACTAAAAATACAAACCAGGCATATCCAAACATTCCCCCACCGGTTAATGAGCTAGCACTTTTAAGAGACTCCGGCTCCGTCTCCACACCACACACTGATACCTTGAGGAGAACCGCGGTCGGAAAAGAGAAGGGGAAGAAGAGGGAGTCGGGAAATGAAAGGAGGAGGGGGGAGGGAGAGGCGAGGAGGAGGAATCAAACAGTGCCGGGAGAGAAAAGGAGAGCAGGAAGAGGGATGTGTTTCTCCTCTCTCTCTATCTCTCTCTCTCTCTCTCGCCCCTCATATCTCTGAGGCAGATGATGGGGGGTAGATGAGGAAGGAGGGGGGGGAGGTGTCTTGGTGGAGGTTGGGGATGAAGAGGGGGGTGGGAGGGGAGGGGGGGAGGGGTGGTTGAAGGGAAGCTGTCGCTCCTGGCGAACAAGCGTGTGAGTAAATAGACTCCTGGGGGTTCGGGGTGTAGGAGGGGGGAGGGAGGTGAGGAAGGGAGGTTAGGATAGGGTGGGGTGTGTGTGTGTGGGGGGGGGGGACCAGGGAGAGAGCAGCTTCTGTGGCTGGGGGTGGTTCCAGGCTGCCTGCGTTGATGAGACACCAAGCTTCCCTGGCCTTCACACCCACCTGCTAGCCCCCCCCCCTCCGTGCCCTCTCCTCACTCCTGCCAGTCTCCCAACATTCTCCCAACCCCCCCCCAACCATCCTCCAACCGTTCCCCTCCCCACGAGCCTTTACCCCCTTCCCCCTGTACACCCATCCCCCTTCCCTCTCTCGGCCTCTCTCCATGCCCCCCTCCCCCTCCATGCTTCATGTCCCCTGGGCATGTGTTGCAGTGCGGAGGGTGGGGGCGGAGGCTGGTGAGGGTTGGGGGAGTTGGTTGGCGTGGGGGGGGGGGGGGGAGAGAGATATCGCCGCCAATCCTTTGATCCTGTGTAAGCTGATCCAGCACAGCAGCGCCACTGGTCGCTGGCATCTCCATGACGTCGTCCTCTCTGAATCTGGCGAGGGGCCCCTCCAGGCCCCTCCTGCTGGGATCCCCCAGTCTAGACAGGCGCTGGAGCTGCTGGCTAGCATCCTGGCTAGCAGAAGCTCTCGTACCTGTGGGAGGAGAGGAACTAAGATGTTATTTTTCCTAACAGTGTGAACAGTACAAATCACATATAATCTCATATTTTCAGTTCTGATTTGGGCCACTTCCATGACACCAGTTCACACTGGAATCTGATATTGGCTACTGTGCATTTCAAAAAACAATCTGAACAGCCAAAACAAAAATGGGATCAGAGCTGTAAGTCTGAATTGAGCACCAAGTCGGAAGTGTGAACGTAGCCTTAGTCTCCTTGGTCGTTTGACCAATTTTTATTTTAGCTTTTAACTTGAATTTTACTTCAAGTTGCTTACTGACATGGCGTGGTTTGTTCATTCCTCAGTTTCAATCATAGCCTTCAGCTCAAAATGTTCCTCCTCAAGTTACTGTTTGCGATCTATACCCTGACATTCGGAATATTGGTGGTCAGATAATGGAGTCTCTGGCCAAAAAGCAGTGAGTTCCTAACTGTTTTCCATCTCTGGCCATGTTCATGAATTAATACTAGTATATTTATGTCTAACCTGAATCTGGAGGAAAATAACTAATCGTCAGCACAGCAGTGTGGGGAGCCAGACATAAACAGACTTCTGGGTCATTTAAAACATCGCTCTCTGCCAGCTTTAAGGCGACCAGTCAGCAACAACAAACTCAAAATGGCCGCCATAGGCCTCCTCCACTGTTTCTTCAGCCAGGCTTCTCTGGGGCACCACTGTGAAAGGAGGCCTGCAAGGGTGTGCACAGAGCTCCACTTTGTTTTTTAAACCCGTTTTCTAATCTAATTACAGGGGGGGGCATTTTTTGTTGTTGTTTAAACTGCTTTCATGACTGTTTGATTTTAGCTGCGGCCTGGGCGTCCTCGCCCTACCAAACCTTGCCTAAGCGGCGGAGAGTCGCTGAGCCGGCAGTTTTGGCCCGTTACGCTCGCCCTGGAATGTTCTACCCTCTTAATTACAGAAAGCTCCATGAAGAACACAGCGTTGACTTCACTTAGCAAAACGCTTTCCTGTTAATTCACTTGCCGCCCAACGAATGATCCCACCATTTGGTTTTAGAGGGCCCCACCACGGCTGTAAATTGGTGTTTACACGACAAAGATAAAACGCAACAGTATATGTGGAACAGCGGAGCAATGAATTAAAATAAAAGGGCTGCCAGGATTTCCTCTGGTAATTAATTAAGTATTTAAAATCACAGCAACGTTTAATAGTGGACAAACCATAACTATCCAGTGTATCGTTACCAGGTAGTCTTGTTCAGCTTCTGGATAGCTTCAAACTAAAACAAACAGTTCAATGACACATGATAATTATACATATTAGGGACGTGTAATGGAAAATATTCTGCTTTCTACAGACACCACTGTAAGTGTCTGGCTGGATACATCAAAGCGATTGTGAAAAAATAAACAATTAGCCATGGACTGGGAATATGTTCATAAATAATGTATTTCTTTTTTTCTCTTAGAAAATAAGTTTTGCAATTGGTAACCTTATATAGATCTAAAAGTTTTCATGCTGTGAATTGACACACAAGATATTAGCCTTTCCCCTAAAGGCCACCCCACGAGCAGAGTAAAAGAATGCCAATGACATTTGCGAATTATCAAACTGACACAGAAAACTTCTGAACAAAAGTTTGGTGTTAGCATTTGAATTGGAGCAGTAATTGAGCAGGAAATAAAACTTTGGATACAGATGAATTTAATACAAATTGTAATAACGTAACTGTGATATAGGCTATGAAATGCCAACAAAGACCTTTATTATAGAATGTATTTTATGAAATCTATAATAATGATTGATACATGAAACAACATTATTTAATGAAGAATAGTTCAAACGCACTGGCGCACCGACACACACACACTCAGACACACGCACACACAGCCACACACTGCCACACACACACAGCCACACACACACAGCCACACACACACACACACAGCCACACACACACACACTGCCACACACACACACATACTCCCACCAGGCCCCCACACACCCTGGGGCGGATGGATGCCAGAGCGCTGGGAGCTGGTGGCCCTAGCAGAGGGAGGGGCTAGGAGGGGCAGCAGGATGAGAATCTTCCCGCCTGTCCGTCACCGGGCTGTCAGAGCCTTATCAACGCCAGACGCCCACCACCCGCACCTCAGCGACAGCAGCCAGCCCGCCCGCCAGCCCGCCACCCAGGGACGCCGCGGGAAACAGAGCCGGGGCCCCTGAGAGGTGTGACAACGTCACTGGGCACAGGGGCCACTTAACACTGCACACACACACAGACACACACACACACAGACACCACACAACTGCCACTCGGTCACTCCTACACAAAACAGATGCCATTAAGAATTTTCGAAAGAGTGAGATGTCGTTCCAAGTGGATTGGATCACGTTTCTTTCATCTTAGAAAACCTTTTTTCGAATAGACGTAGCGGGTGGATCTGATAGATCTCGGCTTTTCCGACAAACAAAACGGCATCGACCAAAGACGGAGAGCTTTTATGTGGTACTAGAAGGTAAGAGGTTCAACACTGGGTGGTCTGAGATGAGTGACAGACCCACTCTAATCCACTCATCCGGTTTTCTATGTCTCACTCCATCTTTCTGTTCCTATCTCTCCGTGTTTGTGTGTGTGCGTGTGTCTCTGCATGTGTCTGACTGTGATGCAGAATGTCGAGAGCCCCATGTCTTTCCTGTTTGATGAGTCAGCCCAAATCTCTCCCAGCTTGGCTACTTGTTTGTTTGGGATCTGTGGGTTTTCTTCTGAAAAAAAAAGCAAGCAAAAAACAGCAATGTTGTTCAATATTTGGAAGACTTGGGACTGTCTGCTCAAATATTGCCCCATGGCTGTTAGGCTGCAGGAGAGGGAACAAGACTTTCAGTGAGACTGACAGTGAGATCTCTGTCAGCGGCCAACACTCTGTTTATCCGTCTGTCTGTTGGTTTATCTGTCTGTCAAATTATCCCTCTCTGTAAACATTGCACCGTGAGCTGAATTTTAATTGACACAGGCCCGTCCGATGGTCATGTGACCAGGGTGTTTGGGATTGCACTCTTGGATAGGCCTTTCTCATTGGTCGCCCCCCAAAAACCTTAGCATTAGCTTATGGTGGCCCTTTAAAAAGCGATGCGTTTCATAAACCCCAAGACTCATTTCAGCACTGCAAATACATCAATATACACATAACTCTCAAAGTAAAGAGAACATATTTCTAAAATGTGGGTTCTAATCTGTTTATGAACCGCACGTGGGGCAGGAAAAATGTTTTCAGTCTCAGTGTCTTTTTGACAGCAGTCAGACTCAGTATCAACTCATAATATTACTGATATGTGTATCATAATATTAGTTTCTGCATTAAATCAAAGTTGCTCGGGGTGAAATCGAAACTGCTTATTTTGTGCCAACATATGCACAGCAGACTTCCTTCAAATGCCTGGCCTCACCTTAACATTATGAACCTGGTACTGTCTACCTGTCATTTTCCCTGCTGCCACAGTATACAGCAAAATTACACAGGTTGGCTCCTCGAGTGACAGAAGCTTTCATTAAAATCAGATCAGCACGGATGAAAATATCCTCTGTTGAAAATCTCTGATTCCACACGGGTTACACAGCAAACAGACGACTAACATAAATAAATGGGATATCAGTGCCATGATTCATGGATGCATGAACGTTTGTCACTAAGTATCAGAATGATCTCTCTTCGCCTCGATAACCCATGTCAAAATATCTTCCCTCCCTCCTCTCTCGAAGATAAATCGATGCAATGTGCTCCACGCACTGAACCAATCCATCATAAATACTTTATGACTGACCAAAACGAATAAAATGAGTAACTCACACTGAAAGGACTTTTATGGTGATTAAAAGATTTGGCCAAAAATTGTCTAACCAGAATAAATTATTTTTATACAGGCCGCAATGAAGTCTCCGACGACTATGTTTGCATTGGGCGCTGGCCAGAACATTAAATTCACTTCCATTTAACTTCAGGAATGGTTGCTAAGGAGTCGGTGTATTGACCAAACATCTCATTCACTGCCATTCAGCGACTGGTCTTGAATTGTCACAGCTATTTTATTCATTGCCCCTGACACGCTCAGTGAGAGTATACGAGGGCAGGGTTTGACATGTGTAAATAGACAGCCCCTGTGCCACGCTCAGCCAACTGTTCTAGTCACTTTCAAAACCCCGGTGCAGTTTCCAGTCACCCCATTTGTCTGCCTCGTGCTTCAATTAGGTGTATCGGCCAAGCCCCTTAACTGGCACAGCTATAACACACACCCGCACACAAACACAGTACAGTGGCGCTAAAGTTCGGCGGCGGTGTTTTTCTTATGCGTTTTCGTTCAGCCCTTTTGTCTGCAAATGCTGACACCTAATACAAGCCATGGAGTGTGGTTCACACACACACACACACTTGTGCTGTATCCAACTCTCTGTGGAGATATCAAACGGCGTACATGGGTCTTTAGATGGAGGGGTGACGGTCGTGACCACCAAACGTACGCTCGTTCATTTCTGTACATTTCCACACGTACGCTCTCAGGAGATGTGTTGAGCAGAGAGAGAGAGAGAGAGAGAGAGAGAGAGAGAGAGAGAGAGAGAGAGAGAGAGAGAGAGAGAGAGAGGGTTAGGGAGCATTGGAGAGAGCTGTTGACTGAGACACGGAGCCACCCAGAATGCCAGCTCAGTGTGCAGAGGGGCAGAAAGGGGGACCAGCATCCGACCACTTCACACCGTCTGCGGGGTGTGTGGACACAGCACCCGACTACACAAACACTCTGTAGACTGTACACTCTCCATTGCTACCATGTCAAGGAAGGCAACTCAGCATTGGCCCCGACAAAGTATATGCGTTCGTGTGATCGGAGTCTGTCTGTCGAGCGGATGATTTATTATACAGCGCACAAGTCCGCGTGAACCAAGGTGCCGGCTTGTCGGTATCTCGAAACGAGAAGCGTCGCGGAGCTTCGCTCGGATCTGTCGTTCCGGCGAGTTCCCGAGAGGCGTGCGATGCGCCTGCGAGCGTGCACGTATGCGTGTGTCTGTCTCGCGTGTGTGTGGTTGACGGAGGAGGAGGCTGGCGTGTGGAAAAGCAGCGCCGAGCTGCAGGGCCCGCGCGCCCTGCCAAAGAAAACGGTGGTCGGAAGAGTCTGCTAATAGAGCAGAAGGCATGTCACCTGAAACTAGAATCATCTAAAACCAAGAAACCACAGCAGGCAGGCATCTCCCCGGCCCTCTATTAATGGCCCAGAGGCCCACGGGCCCCGCGCCACCTCCTGCCGGGGTCCTCCCATTAGCTGGGGGACTCTTCCGCTCGCGTGCCCGCCCTCCCCCGCCGCTCCGCGGGACGCCCGGCTACGTCCGATGCGCTATTAGCGCCCGTTCCAGCGTCTGAGCTCACCTTTCTGTGGTTTCCGTCGAGAGAGAGAGAGAGAGAGAGAGAGAGAGAGAGAGAGAGAGAGAGAGAGAGAGAGAGAGAGAGAGAGAAAAAGGGATTGTGCCGGAGAGACCCTTGTCCACTCCCCGTTCGCAGTTTGCACGCACCCGCATGCTGGCACACACACACACACACACACACAGCGATGCTTATCCTACTTAGCAGCCTCTCATAGTCGATGATGAGGTTAGCCTGGCTCGAGCGTTTGAAAGAGACCGATGAGCTCGGGGCTGGGTGTGTACGTTTGGTCTCGACATGCTGTTGAGACGAGCAGGGCTAGCTGGAGTTTATCTTTAGCTTCTGCTGCTACGGCTGTGCTTTTCAGAATGTGTTGACCCTGGTCCTAAGGGTTAGCAACGTGCCACACACACACACACCGAACCACACGCTTAGTGTCGTCATGGGAGTCTTGTTTGAAAGCCAGACCTCCATTGACACTGCTACACACACACACACACACACACATACACCCACCCACACACTCATAAACACACCTACTCCCTCACACACACGCACTGATAGCTATGGTGGTCATTTATTCATTCACACTGTTTCATATGTTTCCCACCTGCCTGTGACAGCTGCTGCCAATCAAGACCAGGGTCAGCCACATCCTCCAAGGACTCGACCGTGCTTAACCAACGACTCAGATCAAGTAGAAGACCTGCTAAACAAGCAACTCAGAGAATCCGAACTGCAATACGGTAGTCAAGTACATGTTATGAACTGAGGGTTCTATGAATAACGCATTCAAAGGCAATAATCAGAGAAGCCAGAGATTGCTTTTATTCGTCATTATAAAACAGGGTCAACTTCCAAAACGAATCCCGAAGAGCGTATTGAAAACAGTTTCGAACGAATTAGCCCCTCAGACTTGATAGCGCAGTAGCGAGGCTGTTTCGCTACATCCCTTTGTTTACTTTATCTCTGAACTTGAATCCCATTCTTTCCGAGGGGCTCTTCCACAGCAGCCTGCAGTTTGTGTCTGCTCTCTCTGCACCTGAGCAGCGGAGCGGGGGGGCCCCCTCTGCCACAGCAGCACTTTGGTGACAGTCTGGGGGTGGCTGAGGAGACGGAATCGTGTCAATGGCGGCCATTAAAAAGGACCACACACTCTCCAGTCACCGGCGAGGCATGATGGATGATTATCTCAAGGTGTGACAGGTGCTGTCACGGTGGGGGAGCTCTCTCTCTCTTTCTCTCTCTTTTTCTCTCTCTTCTTACTGCCTCTTTTCACTTCTATTCCTCTCTCTCTCTCTCTCTCTCTCTCTCTCTCTCTCTCTCGTTTCTCTCCTTCTGTTCCTGTGTGTGTCTCGCTCCTGCTTGAAGCCCCCCCCCCCCCCCCCTCCTCCACCCCCCCCCCCCCCCCTTCCCCCAGTCCCTTGGACAGTGGACAGCGCTTTAACACCACGGTAACATCAGCCTATTGACACACTCCAGATAGCGTCTCGTAGCTAATGAGTGTCTGAGCGTCGTGTCTCCCTCCCTCTCTCCCCCTGCCCCCTCGGCTCTGCGCGAGCCCCCTCTCCCTGTCAGGGGAGCGGGGAAGGGAGAGAGCGGAGACCAGAGACATCTGGCCTATCTCCTGCACAGGCCATTAGAAGCTGCTGCAACCAGACACTACACTGACACACCATATCCCGCCTGCCACGCAACACGCTCATAATCACATTGTGTACGGCTCTGCAATGTCCAGGTCCATAGCACCACTCAGCAGCCGCTGCAAGCCCACTCACGACGAGTTCTCTACTGGACTGTTTATTGCCGTGCCCGATGTCCAAATGGATCTGTTTTGTTGAAATATCCTAATAGCTGACTCTTCATTACTGTATGAGTCATTGTATGCCTTTCTGGCGATCTGAAGTTATTTAATGGGATACAGGGCCAAGTCAGTCATATATTGTATGTGTTGGGGCTTTTGTTTTGATTGTCTGTAACCAGGAAGCGCGCGCAGATTTCAACTTTGACCTTGGATTAAAAATAAAACACAGAAGCCTTACATCGTCCCTTGCTGGTAAGGGGGATTCCCAAATGGAAAATTCCAGCTTGCTGGCAGCCAACAAACACAATGTTGGGTACTGTAACTTTGCATTAAACTACATCATACATAGTTACATGCTAATTACTGATACAGAGAGTTCATGTTTTTTTTTCCGACAGGTGACCTACTGATTTTTCAACTGACCTATGCAGACCCTGTCCTTTCTTCTATCTCTTTCTTTCTCTCTCTCTCTGTCTCTCTCTGTCTCTCTCTCTCTCTGTCTCTCTCTCTGTCTCCTCTCTCTCTGTCTCTCTCTCTGTCCCGCTCTCTCTCTGTCTCTGTCTCTCTCTCTATCTGTGATTCTGTTGGACCATGTACGATCTTGCAGCATACCACCAACTGAGCTTCACTTCCTGCCAATCCACTACACACCGTAAATGCACGGCATGCACACAAAGAAATAAATCAGAGTTCAAATTATGCATTGAAAAATTGAAGTAATTACAATGGCCTATTTTGAAAAAAGAAACGAGCAAAAATGAAAGCAGCCAATTAGCATGAGGAAAAGAACCCAAAATAACACAAATAAATACAATAAATAAATACAATACATTCATTAGTCAATGTTGAATAATGGCTTTTAAGAAGAAGAAAAAACGGGATAATCCCAAGACATTACGATCCTTCAGATACCTTCATTAAAGGCTGTTTCCCTGTATGTTAATAAGATGTCTTAGTCATAATATTGTTTGGAAAGAGAAAATTCTAATTTGTTTCTCCTGCTCATCCCACAAACAATAAAAGAAAGCTTTTTAGAGTGAGGACTTGCTACCACAAAAGGAGGACTTTTATGGTCAAAAGCCCTTTTGGTATTTTCTACAGATTTGTCTAAATGAAGCTTTAATTGCAGATTATTGTGAATGACAGTTGTCGTAAAACTGCTGATGGGATTAGGACGCAAATAGAGGGTGCCTAGTGTGGTGCTTTCTCTGGTGCACCAGGTAAATAAGTCCTCTTGACCCTGGGTTAAACACAACCTGTGAACATGGTCAACTTGGACTAAAACATAGAGAGGCAGATAAAGCTCATATACATGGACAGAGATAAAAACACATCCTTTCCTTCCCAAGCTTCCACAGCAGTGAGAGAGAAATGTAATAATCCAGAATTCTCTATGGTTACCAGCTGGATTTAAGCCATGAGGACAGACTGTGAAATGAAGAAGCCCCCCCCTTTTCCCTCTGGGCTGATGGTATCTTCCGAACGATATCAATTTCATTCTCGGTGGACAAATTTCCAGGCGCTGTGAAATGGTCCAAATAGCGTTACAAATGGAAGGAGATAAAAGGGTTAAACTAATTGCAGTTAGATCGTAATAAAAGTGATTCTTTTTATTCTATGTCTACTAAGGAAGACTGTCTGCACCATTCTCAATAATAACTGGCTGATTAAACTTTTTTTCTCCCATCTACTTTATTATTAAATGAAACGCAGCCTTAGTAAGACCAAATACTATTGCCTATCTCTGAAGAGAAAGTATTCGACATGCTAATTTTGAATTATCACACTCGCAGAGCGTCTACGCACGATGCATGCCCCAGACTATCTCTCTGTCTCTTGTTAACACTTTATTGTGTTCTTGGTTTGAAATTAATTCAAGTGCCAAGATATGACCAATCTACTGTCAAATACGTTTCATTGCTTTTTAAACTGTGCAATATGCTGATTTGGCTTTGATTTCTGGGGATTGCTAGGATTCTCAAAGTGATTCTTTTGTGACGCCTTTGTTATTGAAGCCGTCAAAGCTGATGAAGTGTAGATGGATGAGGCCTGTCACTTGGACTGAAACACAGCACTCATGGGAGTCAAAACCCACCCGGAGAAACAAACAAGACACGATGCTTAGCCTGTCATATGTTCTATCTATATTTTTCTCAATAATCTGTATAGTAGTTTGAAATCAAATAAAAAAATACAAATCAATACCATCCATTGCAAAATGCAGGTTTTTAAAAACAAGGAATATCCAAAATGTTGTAATTTTTTATGGAATTGACAAGTATGCAGTCGAGAAGCTGAGTTGTACTTTGTGTTGCACTTCATGTTTGTTTTACATATAAAACGTACAGTTACACCTAAGACAACTGAGAAGACGATACAAACTGGAAAAACCTGAGTCTTCTTTTATCTTGATCCCAATTTTGAATTAAGAGAAGAGTGGTACTGTACAGTATGTCTTTGGACAGACGGGGCCAAATGAGTGTTACAGTACTGCACACACCTTCCTACCATGTCAGTTTATTTAACGGCGGGCTAAGCTCCATTATGTCAAAACTCATTTCCTGTCGTAAGAAAATCAAACAAGCCAGTCTAAAATAGAGGGAGAAAATTGTGAAAATTGCACTGCGAAAAATGAATTCAGCCTCACGGAAGGCTGTGGAGTAATGAGTTTGAGGGACGGGTGTGTGGATGTTGTTTAGATGAGTTCCACCAGGTAGAACACAACTCTGTACACCTAGTAGAACAAAGTGACACAAACCCTCTGCTTAGTGACAATACAAATTGCTAAAAAAGAAAACATCTGTAATCACTACGTACTTTAAGAAACACTTTTAATAGTATTTCGTCTGGAATACTTGCTTCATCAAAGAAGTCAATGACATTGACAGAACAATCCTTTTTCTTCAAACGTAATAAACAAACTCGGCAAGTTCCGAGTTGCGTTCAGACAAACGAGTTGTTTGAAACTGCCCCATTGTGTGTGTCGCAAATTCACCCACCTCAAATAAACTTTTCCATAGTTCACCAAATAGAACTAATGACCTTGAAAGGGGAGCAAATTAGCAAACACACAGTGCCATCTGTGTGCCCTGCAGGCAGACAAATTATTCCGTCTTTGCCAAGGTACTCTAATGAAGCTCCTACATTTTACATGCAAATCTCTAATCTTACTCCTCTTCCTTGCCAGCGTCTCACTGAAATAAATATATAAAACCCAATTATGATTTAATTAATAGAAATCTACTGTTCCGTGCAATAGATACTTTGGCTCGGGTGATTTTGACTTATTAGTTGCGCCGTGAAAGCGCTCGGCGGCCTCACGTCAAGCCCCCCCACCCCCCTGCTGTCCAAACAAGCCCCCCCGGGCTGTACGGACGCATCACAAACCCGGACACGAACCTCTGACCCTCTGACCCCTGCTGACAGCACACGGAGATGCTACGCTGGAACGATGCTGTCATTGGTGCACGCCTCCCGACAGGGTCTTTTGTCTGCGAGCCAGTGGTCAGTGAGGATTCACTGAGTGAAGGGGACACCTTGGTCAGTGTTTGTGTCCGTGTGTGTGTGTGTGTCCGTGTGTGCGTGTGTGTCCTCTCGCTGTGTCTGGGTGAGGGTTCCAGACAAGCTTCATTAGCCTCCTAATGCCAAGGTGTTGTCTGAGTGAATCCCAAAGCGGGGCCTCTTCTCTACCCCGCAACACAGAGGACAAGACAGACAACCTCTCTCTCTCGCTCACTTTGTGCACACACACACACAGACTCGCACACGCGCCCTCACTCACTCACACACTCAGACTAAATCAAGTACTGCTCAAACTCTGCCTGGAACTCCAGGGAGCCACACTGTTCATCTCAGTCTGATTATTTCAATGTGTGTGAGTCATTCTCTCAGCCCGAGTCAGAATCTTGCTCCATCCAGACCTCTGGGACTTCATCCCTCCAAATGCACATCAATCAGCCTCTCGCGTAAAGTGGCTCCGCAAACAAACTCCCGAATAACACGCTGTCACGTACGCAGACCGCGGCGCAGACACACACATCTGCACACCTACTTACGCACAAACACCCCCCTCCCCCCCCACACACACACACACACAGCCACACTGTTCTCTGGAAGTCATCCAGGGAGACCCAGGCCGGGCTGTCCTCTTGCCCCTGCTGATAGGAGAGTAACCTGGCTAAGCGCCACTGAGCTGGCCCCTGTCACGCCAGTCAAGTGCTTCTCCATACAAGGACATGTCTTTGTACCGCCGGCCTCTCTGTCCTACATGACTGCAGTCAGGGGGGCCGTGAGCCAGTCTGGGCCTGTAAGTGAGTGAAAAGACAGGCTTGGATGACTGCTAGATTGTGTCAGTAGGAGGTCGAAGGCATCGTCGAAGTGGATAGGGTGACGCGACACGGATCATGCCTTTTATTGTAGAGTGCTTTTTTTCATCTTTCAAGATGGTGAGTCAAGATTCCTCTGGTGCAATGTACGAGCAATGTTTTTGGGGAGGAGCATTTCGCGGTATCTGTCAAGTCCCGCCTCTCCCGGGGCTCCCGGACCCGGAAAGAGAGAGCGGCATCAGTGTTCTTTTAATCTTCTCTTTCTTTTGTCTGTCTTTCTCTAGTCTTTTTTTTTCTTTCTCACTGTCTGTCTCTGCCCGTCTCCCTTCCCCTCTCTCTCTCTCTCTCTCTCTCTCTCTCTCTCTCTCTCTCTCTCTCTCTCTCTCTCTCTCTCTCTCTCTCTCTTCCTCTCCCTCTCTCTCCTCTCCCTCTCGCTCTCTCTCTCTCTCTCTCTCTCTCTCTCTCTCTTCCTCTCCCTCTCTCTCCTCTCCCTCTCGCTCTCTCTCTCTTTCTCTCTCTCTCTCTCTCTTGCTCTCTTCCTCTCTCTCCTCTCTATCTCTCTCTCTCTGTCACTTTATCTGTCTCGCTTTCCAATGGGGGATCCGATGACTGATCCAGAGTGATTTTCCCGGGACTGCGGGGATCATGGGCCGGCTATCAGGGCCTTTCAATCACGCCCAGGCGCAGCACAGGGCCGATAACAGGGCCTTAATGGGCCTTTCATATCAGCGCTGCGACTGGGCCCAGCTCTGCATGGGGGGTGGGGGGGATGGGGGGGGGAGACTGATCACTGTGACGCCTCCATCTGATAGCGCCAGAGAGCCCCCGCCCTGTCAAATGATCCAGCGCAGGCTCCTGTCTCTTACCCTGTCTCTCTCTCCCCATCTTTCTCTCTCTTTCTCGCTCTCTCTGTCTCTCTCTCCCAGTTCTCTCTCGTTCTCTCTTGTTCTGTCTTTCTCAGATTTAGTCTCCCTTCGCTCGATCTGTCTTCATCTCTTTTGGACATGGAACCCTAAAGCTACTGGAAAAAAAGAGACCAAATTAACTCACTTAAGGACTTAAATAAGGGCTGTAAAAAAAATGATACACAAATACAGTATTTTGCCTAGTAACAGGATGATTGATAAAGTATAGGGGATACTGCCCTACATATAATGTCACTTATTACAGGAAGCTGGAGGTTTGAGACACACATGCTCAAACACAATCTGTTCTCAATCTCAGACAGAGGCAAGATTAACACGTCTCCATTCTTTCATTTTTTTTATGTTGAATGTTTTCAAGATTAAAATTGTTTTGATTTCTTTATTTCTTTCTTTTTTTTTTGCGGATAAAGATCCTCCCAGGAACAGGACACAATAATTGCCTCGAGTATGAAGCACGCCCATCTCCGCACCACAGAGACAGACACGCAGACCTGTAAACACCTTCCACCCACTCTCTCAGTTCTCACTTTGCACAAGTTATTAGGAGCTAATAGATTTGCAATGTTGCCATTCACTGATCCAATTACAGAATCTCCATTAGCAATTAACTTCCAGCTAAAAATAACAATAATGCCAATTACATGCATACTTAATCACATAATCAGCGTGCTCTGTCACTACACAATTATTGTTATTACCCCTATGTTTTTGGATTGTCATGCCAGAGGGACAAGTGTGCACAGCTCTTCCGATTTTGATTAAATGAGAATTACAAATGCTAGATGAAGTAGGAGGACAATGAGCGGGGCCAAAGAGACCATTCTCTGCTTTCTAAATTGATTTCTGGGACTAACAAAGGAGGCTGGGCTTCGGTGCACTCCTAAGCAGATGGACTGTAAATTAATTGCCATTTACTTGCTCCAGTTGCAATAAACATACTGAACATATGGCTCTCGTTTTGGTCGTCAAAGACAGGATTTTCCCCACAGGACAACATTATAAAAGACAAATACTCTTTCCACGTAATACCCGAATCCACTCAAACTGCAGTCCAGACTTACGGTAATGACCAAGGCCAGCAAACCATGGTGTACAGTAGACCGACAGAAAGCATAAATTCAGATTCACATCAAGCCGCAGTCTTATTAAACTCTGGAGAACTGCTCCCTAATGTACTCCAGAGAGTAGTGTGACATTTGGTGTCTGGTCCAAAACGGGGTGGTGGTGGTGGGGGGGGGGGGGTTGTTCCCATTCCTCTTCCCAGGGGTGGGCACAGGGGCCGTGGGTGGTGCTGGCAGCAGACCTGGCGTGGAGCAGGGAGGACCAGCGTTGGTGGTCTGTCCAAAAACGACTCTCTACGACTGCAGCAGCCCCCATGAAGTACAATTCCTTATGGCTGTCTTTTGGAGCAATCACGATGGAATCTTGGAGGGGGCATGTGTGTGTGTGTGCATGAGTGCATGCATGTGTGTGTGTTTTCTGTTTTATCCATCTGTTTGTGCAAATTTGTGCTTTGGACTTTTCCTTTTAACGTAGATGAGGATGATGTTGGTGCTAGTTGTGCGTGTGTTTGGTTTCTGTTTATATGTTTCAGTTCTCTCCAGCCCCGCCTGTGTGGCCTGGCCTAGCCCTGCCTGGCCCTCCCTGCCTGGCCCTCCCTGCCTGGGCCTCCCTCCCTGGGCCTCCCTCCCTGGGCCTCCCTGCCTGGCCCTCCCTGCCTGGCCCTCCCTGCCTGGGCCTCCCTGCCTGGGCCTCCCCAGGGACGCCCAGTCATGCTGCCTTTTTTGGGAATGGAGGGATGTGGGGATGGATGGACCCTGGACACAACGCTCCGTGACTCTCTGAGGCTTGCTTTGCCCCCCCTGCTAGCGGCCGCAACTGGACCAGTGAAGTGGCATGGTGCACACCAGTAGTCCCAGGTTGAGGGGAATATTTCCAGCTTGTTTATAGAGTGTGTCCAGTAAGTGTCTCTTCCCACACCATGGGTGTACGCATGGGGGCAGACCACACACCCCCCACCCCCCTCATGGGAGGCTAAGAGTCTGGTGTCTGATGTCTGTGAGCTAATGACCAACAGGTGGACTCTATTGTTAGAGCATGACTGAACCGTGCGTCAGGCGTGCGTGTATGTATGTGTGTAAGGTGTGCGCACGCCTGCGTGTGTGCGTCTCTCAGCGTACACACCCTCCAGTGAGCTGGACACACGCAGCCTCCACTTAGAAGCTCTCTCTCTCCCTCGCGAAGAAGTGTGCTAGCACCACACACTGGCCCGACCCCTGTGCCTCGGCTCAGAAAAGGGCTTAGATCCCGACTCATCCCAGCTTCATCGTTACCGAAGGACTCGGCAAGCCCCGAGAAAGAACATTCTGTAGCCCTCACCGTAAAAGTCCCCGTGGTCGCCGATGAAGGTTGTGGAGACGTGTTAGTGGACACGGCTGCCGTTGGAGACGAAGATAGACCGGCGCATCGCCGCCGGCAGAGTCCCTGGGAATGTGTAGCATCTCCCCAAGGAATGTGGAGGCCCGCGAGCGACATTCCTGGTCACAGCGGCGAAATTCCGCTCTCGGGCCCACCTCCGACCGGGGGGACGAGCACGTCTGCGACCTCTGCGCGCGCACGCGCCCACAGAACGTTTACCTCGCGTGTCTGTGCCCGAGCCGTGGGCTGCGTGTGCTGAGCTGACCGGCTGCGAGTGGTGCCCAGGGGAAGTGACCTGTGACGGGATGTCAGGATACGAGAGGAGAGTTTGGGATGGAGGGAAGTGGCAGAGGTCTGGAGGCTGGTGTGGGACAGGGGTGGAGCACCAGGGTGCTGGAGGGTAGAATATAGTAGTGTGGTGAAGCAGCCCGCTCCAGTTAGTGGTTAAAGGCCAAGTCCTCTGCCCAGGCACAGACTGGTGTTTGGTCTACTAGACCCAGCCTGTACTGAAGCATGTGTGTTCTCACTCTGTAAATAGTATTAGAGGGGTGGCCGGCGGCCATGACAGGTCTTACTCTTCCTTCTCTCTCTCTCTCCCTCCATCGCTTTCTCTCTCTTTCTCCCTGACATCCTTCGCCGCCTCCCAAGTTTCTCCCTCCCTCTATCTCCCTCTCTCTCTTTCCCCCTCTCTCTCTCCCTCATCCTGGACAAGTGCTCTATGCTCGGGACGCTCTGTCATTCAAAGGAGGGTTTATTAATAGGCCCATAGCAAACAGTCAGGTCCAGAAGTTTCCAAAAGACTTCGGCTCAGGCTAGGATTTCATAATGGGATGATGAACGTGCACGGATTATTACGTATCCTTTATTTATCTGTAATAATATTAGCCTGGCTGAAGCCAGATGGGCCGGAGACGTCAGTCATTATGAGTGGCACACTTTAGTTTCGTACGGTAGCCATGTTTTCGTGGAGTTTGCATGTGAATGACGATCTTTTTCGTTCACGTCTTCGGACTTCTTTGAAATGTCTGCCTCTGACTAGTTAAAATGTATCGTCATCTTTTTTTTTGCCGAGCGAAATGCTTCAAAGCAGAATTTTTCTGCAAAGTCATCGTGACTGGCATGTATTCATCCACTCTTCCCCCCCCCCCCAAAAAAAGCTTGCAGTAACAGTATTTTTTTGTTTACCTAACTTTAGAAAGTGCTCCTAATGATGCAGGTGGGGTTTGATGTGGTCATTACATTCCAGGCACCTTATCCATCTACCACAAAACCAATTACAAAACAATACTTTCACTAAACCAAAGCAGTGTATATAAGGGGCAATTCCACAGGAATTGAAAGAATTTGACATTCACAGAAAGACCTGGGTTTGCTGCACTTCATAATTTGGGTTTTCGGCTAGAAAGTAATTTACGGGCCTTCATTTCAAATGAGAGACTTTTGTGCACACATAACGTCATGCTGTGTGTTGTGGATGAATGTCGAGAGTAATTGGAGTCATTTCATATGCACCATTTGAGAGCCCGGCCTTTAACATAATAACAAATTTTGAGATTAGATTTGTCTTTACGCAACTTCAGGAAATTCTCTCCACCTGTGCCATGTGTCAGAACTGATTCCCCCGCAAAATAATTTTGCAAGTAGCTTTTGGCAAGTGACATTTGTAAAACGTTTTCTATGCATTCATTTTGTACACCACACAGTCAAATGGTGACACAAGCACACTCCCGATAGGACTGAGGAAGGTCATTGGAGTCATGACAGAACTTCAGATGCGAAGGCACATCTCCTCCTTGTGGAACCCTGCATTTAGAGACGCACAAAAGATCCCATTATCTTTATTTGTTCAAGAACATAGACGGCCATATTGTTCTAACTCTCCATAACCCCGTTTGGGATACTAGCCACAGAAGGGGGCGGGTGACCACTCTGTCCCCAGCCACCACAGGCCTGCCCGCCAGCCAGCCCCTATCCAAACTAACCAGACAGTCCCACAGGAGCCTGTAGGGCCAGTGTTCTCAGAACACAAAGCCCAGGGGAGAAGCACTCCACCCTGGCTGAGAATCATGGCTGGACCCCCAGGGACAGATTGATCTCTGCTTCCAGGCTGGACTGGCATCTGTACCCGCAAAGAACTGGATGTGTTCCAGCCGGAGTTGCTTGTGTCGACTTAAGCAACTCCCCATCCAAACATAATATATTTACAATGTTTCTCAGCTAAAGTAATGTAATATATGGCAAGAACAGTTCTACGGTGTAATAAACTGTGAGGCGACAAGGATTTTGTAGATCTATCATGCAGTGAAGTGTCATTTGATAACCTCCTCAACTTGATGGGATTCTGTGGACCATCTTATGCCCAATAAAACAAACGTGTCGAGTTTTGACTTTTCCAGAAAGCTTTACACATGATAACCTGCAATTACCAAAGTCACATGATCCGGGGAGAGACACAGTGATACAAACCCAACAACCCTAATAGTTGGTGTTGGCATGACAACGATGTAGTTTGCGGTTTACAGTCAGGTTGTAGACACAGCAAGTCATTAATCTAAATATACATATGATCCTAACTGTGGGTGAAATCCATTCATGATTATGCTTTCCTAAATACTAAATATACAGTAAGTCTGTTTAAAAAATACTGCCTTTTATGAATGACTTTCCGTTTAAGAAGTAAAGCGAGACCCAGACTAGCTAAAACCTGCACCTCTCTATAAAAATAGCCAGGAAGTATGAAGGCTAAGTGTGTTCCGAGGCTGAGTTTATTGTCGACAGAAGGCCAGAAAACATCAAGCGGGCTTCTTTTTTCTTCTGAAACGGGGGCAAGAACTGCTGTCGTTGTCTGGCCACAGGAATCTGTCCGTCCAATCCGGTCTCTCTAATGTGGCCGCCACCACAACCTCATGCATTCCAGAGCGCACAAACATGTTGACCAAACGGGACTCATCAATCCGGATTATTCCGGCACCCTGCTCTTAAGCGTCTCCTCGGTTTCACTTGTTTCCCCTCCTTCCAAAACCACCTGCCCCTTATACCCAATATGTTTCTCATTAAGGCGCCCGGCGTTTCTCAAGCATCACTCACGTTGTTTTGCACCCTCGCTTGATATTCCCCCTCGTTTACAACCGAAGTATGATGAAGAGTGATGCTATTTGAAGGCCTTGACGACGTGCGCGAGGATGTGCGAGGTATATCTCGACCGCGCGGTTGGAGTCCTGGGCGTAATTACGTCTCCCGGTTGCCAAGCGTGACTCAAATTGAGGGTTAATCTCCAGGTTAAGTCGCTTCCTTCGATAAACACACCTAATAGACAGACGGAGAACGCGTAGCAGGAGTCGAACCGAGACAGCCAATCACGCGGGGGTTTCTCATCACGTGTCTCGGCCTAGCTCCCCCCCCCGCTCGCGCCGGCCACGAGTGCCTATTGTCAAGGTGATCACGGAGGGGGGTGGACGGATGTTTGGCGTTCTGATACACAGACGCGTGTCAGTAATGATGCTGATGAAGGATGCTGGATGGGGGTCGTCCGCCTGCCAGCATGCCGAGTTAGGACCCGTGGTGACTCGCGCGTCAGGGCCCCAGCGCTCCCCTGTTTCATTCAATTTGATAGCTAATCAATGAGGGCCCGGAGGAGAACCAGCTGAGTTCAGAGGAAGGGATCCTAATTGAATCTGACAATAATTTTCACATCTTTCTTATGCCCTGTCTCCGATGCCATTAGCGACATTACTGTGATAATAGTTGCCATGACAGCATGAGCAATGCTCATTAATGACCCCGCTGGTGGTAATGTTCTGGGCCATCTTTTCTTTTCCTTTATATATTTTTTTCTGTCCTCCTATCTCTATCTCTCTTTTTTTCATTTTTTTGCTCGCTCTCTCTTTCTCTCGCTCTGTCTTGTTCACTCTCTCCCTCTTCTCTCTCTCTTTCTCTCTCTCTCTTTCTCTCTCTCTCTCTTTTTGTTCTCTCTCTTTCTTGATCACCCCCTTTCTTTGTCTCTTTTCCTATCTCTCCCTGTCTCGCTCTCCCTCTCTCTCCTTAATTTTTCACTTTCCTTTCCTCTCCCCCGGACATAACCGAGATTGTCAGTCTGCGAACGGACCTATCAAGTAGAGAAAGGTCAAGGATAGTTCTCGTCTTCAAAGTACAAACTAACACAAAGTGATCTGGAGCAAGTCTGTCGTGACATACAGCATGGTACAGTACCTACCAAGACATGTATGACGTGCACACAGACCAGCGAGGGACATCGCTACTAGACGCATTCTTTCACGGCTCGAGAGAGGGTCTGGAGCTCATTCCCTCTGTTGACACGATCCTCTCACCGCACTCCCCACAGTGAAGCCCAACAGATGGGACGCCATGTCCAGAAAAGCCTTCTATTCTTACACACTCGCAGGGCAACGCCGTCCCAAAAAACCAACATCTGTTGCGGACGGGCCCCCGCGTTTCTCCCCGCGGCCGAGCGCCGTTTAACGAGGAGCCGCCGAGCGTTTTCCCAAGAGGCCCTCGCGTGGAGAAACAGCTAGCGGACCAAACGCTCTTGGAGGGGACTCTGGCTAGTAAACAGGAGGGTGTCGATCCCAGAACCACATGAGACTGTTGGAGGACATCCGACGACCGCGTGGGAAGTGGGCAAGCCAGCCGGATTGGGACAGACACGCACCCGCACACATGCACTGTGGGCTACATGGGCACACAGCAACTGCACACACGCACAAACACACAGACACACTTGCACTCGCAAAGGAACAAAACAACCGGCTTTCACACGGACCCGCCAAAACACCCAGGCACGCGCAGGAAACGCACACAGACACGCGCGTCCCCCGCGCACCGCGGCAACAGCCGTCCCAACGCGCGGTGCGCCGTGCCGAGCGAATCCACGGCCTGCGTCTCAATGTGGATCAGGGCAGAAAGAGCCACACAGATGTTTGAACCAGTAGACCGGGGAGAGCGAGTCCCACATGCCTCAATGGGGAACTGAAAGTATCCGTCTGCCTCTCTGCCTCGCCGTCACAACTGGTTCATCGCAACCCCCCCCAACCGAGAAGACCATGCAACGTCCAACCACACAGTTTAGACAGCAGCTTCCGGGGAGTGGATGCGGCCAGCCACTCGCACCTGTCTCACAGCCAAGAGAGGAAGCAGCAACAGAAACGAGCCCCGGTCTCTCAAAGCGTACGTGAACCTGCATACAGATAAAAGATTTGAAGAAAACATCTTCCAAAAAAAATGCGCTGCGCTTATTGTGTTCAAAAGGAGAAGCTTCTTTACAGGTCTCTGTATAAAAAAAAAAAGCCAATCATAAAGCTGCAGCTGATTCAGAACGCTGCAGCTCGAGTCCTCACTGAGTCCAAGGAAGTGGATCACTCCAGTTCTGAGGCCTTCGCATTGGCTTCCTGTCCAACAAAGAATTGACTTTAAAATCCTGCTGCTGGTTTATAAAACACTGAATGGTTTAGGGCCTAAATACATTTCAATCAGGAGAGACCTGGGATGAGTGAAAGATGTTTATTACAGAATAATAAATGTACTATGGTGTTTGGAGCTTGAACCCCACGGGGAATTATATAGATCAACGGGCGCCTGCCCAACACTGGTGGCGGTGGCGGCAGCCGACGACCAATCGAGCCGAAGACTGAGACAGGACCCGGGTGGCGACGGGGTGGTGGAGGGTCGCGCACTTGATAGCATGGACAAACTACACAGGGAGAGAATCATATTTAAAGGCACGGATCATGTGGCGCCATTAATTGATAGCGGGAGCGCTAATCGACCTGAACCCCAGTGACCGCCCGACCAGAGAACGGGGGAAGGTAGGGCGTTCTTAGCGGGGGGAGTGAGTAGTGTACACTACGATTAAGCCCGAGTGCAGAGATCGGTCTTGCCTGACCGATCTGAACTTGCGGAAGCTTCATTTGTGATCTGCTGCTACCTTATGAACCATCCCGACCCCTCGGGTCATCTGGGACTGGTCTACTTTGTGTTCCAAGAGTCCGAACTAAACATGGAGAAGCAGCGTTTCTCTGCACCACATGCCCCTCAGACCCTCAGCTCCTTTAAATCCAGATTGAAGACTTTACTGTTTGTCTGTGTATGTGCCAGGGCTATAAACAGATTCAAGGATATCAATCAATTTCTGCATCTCACTCCTGCATTTTATTTCTTAAAATGCACTGCAACTTGTATTCTATTTCTTGCTTTTTGACTGTTTTTAATGTTTCATTGAATGTTCTTAATTGTTTTAAATCTCGTTTTCTTTTGCATTATGTTTTGAAACTTTTAATGGTTTTATGTGAAGCACTTTGAATTGCCTTGTTGTTGAAACGTGCTATACAAACAAACTTGACTTGACTGCTGCAGTGTAAATATGAGGGGATTTAAATATAGCCCTGGCACAAGACCTAAGTATCCTGTCCCTTTTTACACGAATATCGATAAAGTGAACCGTCTCAAATCAAGCAAAACAGGTGGCGATATTGCTAAATCATTGAGTAACAAATGGCTGTTATTAACCAAGACGTATTTAAGAACAGTCTTGGCTACCTTCATAGCTTTCCCTAGACTTCCCCTGTAAGCTTATCAGCGAGACAGACAGAGGGGAGGGCATGGGTGATCTTGTGCTGCTTGACTGGATGCACGTTTGAACTCTTTTGTTACAGCAGAAGAAGAAAAAAGGGAAAAAAAACACATTTTGAAATTAGTTGACAGATTCCATTGGTCCCCAGGCTGCATCCTGGCAAATTAAGGTTAGGAGAAGGTAGACAGGATCTATTGGAGCCTGACTCTGCCTTGTCTGATGGAACAAGCAGCTGGAGGGCATTCATAGTCTCGGATTTGTAATTACTCACACACACACACAAACAAAATAACAAGATGTACAAAGCCCCCTTCACACACACAAATGCAGACAAACACACATACACACATTTTATACACAAACTGTTTGTATAAATGCACAAATAATAGTAGCTAAAGCACACACTGTACTGTGGTATTGGGAAAAAAACATGTTTTTTTACTTTACTTTCAGAATGATAAGATACACAATTAAAATACATTATGAGGGCACACTGACACGCCCAGGCCCAGAGCATAAAACACAATATCCGCTATGATTTAACTCCGAAAAGCCGGTTATCTAAATGCTGCTGGTCTTGCTATCATCACGGACAACGAACAGCATAACTCAGACAGGATAACGAGGCAGCAGCATGAGGGAGAAGCCTGCTTCTCAGACTATTTCTGCGTTTTGAGGAAGTGAGACAGGATGTCCATGCTAGGAGGCGGCTCTGCCGACTGACTGGCCAACGTGGTTCTTCTTCCTCAGTGACTCACATTTCACAAGCACAGACACAATGCCCCCCCCCCCCCCCCACACACACATTTTTTTTTTTTACTATGTGTATCATTAATGAGTGGTCTCGATCGCTTGGCCCGGAGCCAGACTCAAGTCTGCATCTGCGGCCGATACAGGAAGTAAAATGTTTCAACACTCATAGAGCAGCTGGACAGGCTGTCAAGTCTGTGGGGGTGGGGGGGCGTGGGGGAGTTTAAGATTCAGACCCCCCCACCCTCCTCCCCCGGTCCTGTTTCCCCCACAACCAGAGCTCTCCGTCACTGCCTCACACTCATACACGCTCACCCTGTCACCCAGCACATAAATGCCTGGACTTCCTGAATGCCTGGCTCCTCCAATCATATTCTATTGTAACCGTTCACCCTCTCCGCCCCTTTTCACAGTCAAGTATTGAGCGCTGTGGTGACAAAAACAAATGCTCTCTTTCTCTCACCTCCCTTCTCTTTCTTCCCCTCATCTCTCAACCTTTTACAATTAAATGTAACAAATACAAAGCCGTGAAAATGAATACACATTTAAGTGAAACCTTCAGCATTTTCACCCATTTTCATAATCATTTATTCTAGATCGGTGAGATAACCATCTCCTTTTTTTACTTTGTCTAATCAACTTTGTTCAACTGTGATTGCTTCCATCTCAGAGACAAGAAAGGGCTGTGCCTAAACGTTAGAGTTTGTCATTACATCTGACTTTGTTCTATCAACCTGGTTATCGAAATGAATCGTTGGATTGGAAAAAGTATGGTGCAGACATGTCTACGGTGGCCCTGAAGTGCAAATCACACCCACTTACATGAGTGCATCCCCCAAATGAAAACACTCCCCCCAAATACAAGTCAACTCCCCCCAAATAGGATGACTTGCTCACCTCCCCCCAATACAAAGACAGCTCCCCCAAATGGGAAACGAAATTACATGAACTCAAAAACACATTACATTAACTCAAAACGGAAAGGGTAGGTACAACACTTCGTCGCTGAATGGATGAGAAATTGATCGACAGAAGTACAAAATGCAATAGCCTGACAGAGTTACGTGCAGGACATTTGTTTGGCTATCGAAGCATGTAGCAAATAGTAGGCTACTTATGCAAAAGTATGTATTGCGTGTTAAACGTAAAAATCGATAGCCAAACAATTATCCTGGTCCACCAAGTCATCCTATTTGGGGGGAGTTGACTCGTATTTGGGGTATGCCCTCATGTTAGTGGTGTGATTTACATTTCAGGGCCACCGTACATGTCACACGCGTACATGAACTTTGATCGATAGGCGTGCTCGAACTCCCGATAATGTTAACAGACGCTTGTGGAGACTCAGGGTTAACGGGAGTGTAGGGGGGGGGGGGGGGGGGAGTTATTGCGTCCTCAGCAGATCTGAGATCTCGTGTGAGGATCCAGATTCTACAGGAGCGTTGCGGAGTCTCTCTGAGGCAGCGTGTTCCCTCCAGTACCTTTGGTTCCACCATGGAGGGTGTGCACACTGCGTGACAGAATGAGGCCACTTCACCTGGAAGGGATTTGGATGGTGGAATCGGGTCTTGCTCTTGTGCAATTACACGAGCACGCCGTTCTCTTTGTTGCAGAGATGTTAGCTGGAATTGACTGGAAACGTGGCTAACTGAAGCACTTTAATCGCAGAAGTGATTTATTTTCCTTTTTCCCCCCAATCTTTTCTCCACGTTTCGGGTTTGGATGTGGTCGGTCCACCACCAGCGCAAACTCAGGAGCTGCTAGAAGGAATGCAGACCTCTTGTTAAGATTGTGCCTGGGACCTATGGTGATTGTATCTCATCTTTTGAGAAATCCAAAAAAGCATTGCAAAGCATGAAACTAGGTGATCAAATAATATAAAGTCGACCGAACGCATGTCTGTTTCAGTTCAGTTCAACCAGGGGCTCCCTTTCCTTCCTTTCTTGGAGGGACATATAACTGTCCTTACATATGACACATGACCATGCATGATTGTTCTTCATTTCGAAAAACAATGCTACATTTTCAGACATATTCAGATGCAGACTTGGGGAGGAGGTTCTGTGAGTGTGGATGTGACAGCTGGCTGAGACATTCCTGTGACCTGTGGTATTTCACAGTTTCACCAGCACACGGGTTACACCTACTTATAAAGACAGGGAAGGATCAAGGCTTTATTACATTTTTACATTTTTAGTCATTTAGCAGACGCTCTTATCCAGAGCGACTTACAGTAAGTACAGGGACATTCCCCCGAGGCAAGTAAGGTGAAGTGCCTTGCCCAAGGACACAACGTCAGTTGGCATGACCGGAAATCGAACTGGCAACCTTCGGATTACTAGCCCGATTCCCTCACCGCTCAGCCACCTGACTCCCTACGGCTTACCATGCCAGATGGGACTCTTCATGGTTATAAACAGTTCGACATTTGAATCAAATGACTTAATCTCCAGAATTAAGTTGGGGCACCGTACAGTTTGTGTGTGTGTGTGTGTGTGTGCGTGCATATGTGTGTGTTGGGGTGAGGGCTTGCGTTAGTGAGTATGTTGATCTGAACGTGAAACCTTTTTATCTCGTCGCGTTTGGGCCGAAGAGTGTTTAGTAGTTCCCTAATAGACCTGTCTGTCCTGTAAGTTGGTTTCAGAACCCAGTCCGCACATCCTCCTCTTACGCTTCTCAGATAAGCGAGCAAATTAAATACGAAGGTTAAGACAGGAGCGGCGCACTCGGTTAATTATGTCTAATAAATCTCGGCCCAAATTGCCCTCCAGGGGTGGAGACGGCTGCCAGGGAAACGGAGGCACCGTCGCGGCCCTCTGGTATTTGTTATTCCACCGTTAACGGATCACGCACGCCGGATCGCCATCGCTCAGCCCGGGCCGGGGGAAGTGGGGACCGTCAGCGCGCCGTCGGCCGCTGTTTACCTCGCCCCTGCCCTGGAGGGCTTTTCGGGCCCTCTAATCAACATCCGGCGAAACGTCTCTTAATTGGCTGTGTTCACCAGGAGGGTTAGTACACTGCCATGCCTGATTAGATATGTCCCGATGCGAATAAGTACGCGCGGTGCGTTGGGTGTGTGTGGGCGTGCGTGCGTGCGTTTGCACGTGTACGGGTGAGATAAGGTGAGATCAACAGTCGAAAACCCAAACGGTTCCGTCTTTTTCACTCTGCTTTGTGCGACGGCAGTGACGCGATTCCCTCTCTATACTGTCTCTATACTGTGCCGAGGCGCTGACCTCAGAAATGTGGTCTGATTGGAAGGGGAAGCTTCGGGGCGCACATATGCAGATCATGTGGCTTCGGAGAACTGTCCCCCTCAGCCAGTCCGCAGAACACCCAGCTCTTTGTGAAACGAAATGTAAAACGAAACCTGATAAATGTCCAGCGCATACAAGAGCCTTGTGCGTGGAAATTTGGATTTGTTGAACCTTTATCACCTCGATATTTCCCTTGCCTTAACACGTTTCTTCGTTTCTCACGTTGAAATATGTTAAACTGTCTGAAGCCTCTATTGCAGTGGTGCTTGGCTGGCTATGGTTAGATTCTGGCCTCTCTGATAGAAAGGTTTCCGAGTGTCTATCAAGGCAGTGCTCTGCTTGAGGAATCATCACTGTTCATTAAAACGGTTAATCATGGCCAAATTCTATGGGGTAGAGGGTCGCGCCGAGGTCATCGAGGGTCTGTGAAGACGGATCAGTAGCAGTCATAACAGCTCTCAGGGGGAGGAATATCAACATGAGTCGGATCATGAGGATCCAGTTAAGGATTAGTTCTATTACTTGTGTTTCTTTGCCCCTCCCCCTCCCCTAACTCCACACATTGTTTTTGGCCCGAACGGTTATGTGTCTTGAGGGCATATTTGAAACTCCCGCATGAACACACACTTCCAGACACTTGTGAGAAAACAACTTGAACTGCACCTTTTCAGAGGCTGTCAGGCTGGTTGAGGGAGGATCTTTGGACCGGGCCGGGATGGAAGGAAGCCCCGTCTGGGATTGTGCCCGCGGTGTTCTGGCTGAAAGCCAGCGATGAAGCACTCCTGGCTGTGTAACGTTTCACTGATTTAAGGTTGGCCCTGGGAGTGCAGTAGGAACTCCAGCCAGGTTTCTCCTCCAAGCTTACCTACAAAGGGACATTATCGGTCTGTTTTTGAACCAGGAGACCCCACATGTGAATCGATGGCTGACTGGGGGGGGGGGGGGGGGGGGGGGGGTTGTGGTGGGGGTGGGTTTCGAGAAGATCTCCAATGTGGTCGTCTTTTGTTACGGGTTGCGAAAAACATCAACTTTTCCCGTGTGCAGTGTGAGTATGAACCTTGAATTTGACACTTTTTGAATAAAAGAAATTACCTCGTAAGCTGTTATCTCCCGTGGCTGTGCTAGGAAACCAAGCTGCCATGGGTTGCCTAGAACAAACAAAAGCGTTGAGCATCGTGTTTAATTAGCTGAATGGAGCTCGGTGAAGTGGGCAGGGGATTGTGGCTGAGGAGACCATGGAGAGTATTTGCACTCATTATTCAAATTTACCTGAACAAGTGTCTCTCCGGCCCTATCAATAGCATAATGGTTCTCATGCATTTAGATACAGACAATTAAACAGAGATTATTCCCTCTTTACTATTCCTACCATGACCAAGTCATTTTAATGTCCCATTAACCCTCCTGTTGTGTTCCTGTCAAACAAACTTTCTCTCTGAAAAATGTTGTTCCCTGAATCTGATTGTCATAAGGTGCCAGGACATTGTCCACACAGGACATCTGAACGTGCAAACGTTTTAGAAATCGTACTGATTTAGGTTTTTATTTAACTTTTGCACACCTGTGTTGTTCCTGTTCAAAAATGACCAGTCATTAAAAACAAATGGCTGATACTAATTAGTGTAATGAAGTCTTTCGAGCGCCTGGTGCTGGCACACCTTAAATCCATCACTGACCCTCTACTGGACCCCCTGCAGTTTGCCTACAGAGCCAACAGGTCTGTGGACGATGCAGTTAACATGGCCCTCCACTTCACCCTACAGCACCTGGACTCCCCAGCATCCTATGCCAGGATCCTGTTTGTGGACTTCAGCTCTGCCTTCAACACCATCATCCCCGCCCTGCTTCAGGACAAGCTCTCCCAGCTGAACGTGCCTGATTCCACCTGCAGGTGGATCACAGACTTCCTGTCTGACAGGAAGCAGTGCGTTAAGCTGGGAACACAAGTCTCTGACTCCCGGTCCATCAGCACCGGATCACCTCAGGGCTGCGTCCTTTCTCCTCTACTCTTCTCCCTGTACACCAACAGTTGCACCTCCAGTCATCCGTCCGTCAAACTCCTGAAGTTTGCGGACGACACCACCCTTATTGGGCTCATCTCTGGTGGAGACGAGTCTGATTATAGGTGGGAAGCGGCCAACCTGGTGACCTGGTGCAGCCAGAACAACTTAGAGCTCAATGCTCTTAAGACAGTGGAGATGGTTGTGGACTTCAGGAGGAACACAGCCCCACTCACCCCCATCACCCTGTGTGACTCCCCAGTCAACACTGTGGAGTCCTTCCGCTTCCTGGGCACTATCCTCTCCCAGGACCTCAAGTGGGAACTGAACATCAGCTCCCTCATCAAGAAAGCACAACAGAGGATGTACTTCCTTCGGCAGCTGAAGAAGTTCAACCTGCCAAAGACAATGATGGTGCACTTCTACTCAGCCATCATTGAGTCCATCCTCACCTCCTCCATCACCGTCTGGTACGCTGCTGCCACTGCCAAGGACAAGAGCAGACTGCAGCGTATCATCCGTACTGCTGAGAAGGTGATTGGCTGCAATCTGCCTACCCTCGAGGACCTGCACACCTCGAGGACCCTGAGGCGAGCGAGGAAGATTGTGGCCGACTCCTCCCACCCTGGACACTCCCTGTTTCAGTCACTCCCCTCCGGCAGAAGGCTGCGGTCTATCAGGACCAATACCTCACGCCACAAAAACAGTTTCTTCCCTTCCGCTGTTGGCCTCTTCAACAAGGCCAAGGGACCACACTGACTCAAATGACTTATTGCTTAAAACACACTGCTTTTGCACTGCACCACAACATGGTATCTTGTACATTTGTATTTTTTGTAATATTTGTATTTTTGTATTTTTATATTGTAATTTACGGCAACTTATATTTATCCCACTTAGTACTGCTAGTTTATGTACCCTTAGTATAGTTAGTCCACATATTTAAATTTTAGGTATATGTTTATTGTATGCACCTTCCTGCCAAAGCAAATTCCTTGTCTGTGCAAACTTTCATGGCGAATAAATCCCTTTCTGATTCTGATTCTGATTCTGATTCAATTCAGCCATGTTCAGTTCAGGAACATGGCCATTCATCAGATGAACATATATTCCTCTCCCAAACCTCTGCATGCATTTTGAAAATAACACAACACATATCATCTATACAGTGTGTCAGTGAGGCATACAGGCCATAAATAGCTAATAGAACTTGTAACACGTCATTTTGGACTGGGAATAGTTGGGACTGGCATAAGAATTGACCTTTTAACCTTGTTATAGTATCAAAATGCAGTATGAACGCAATAAAGGAATTCAGAAAAGTGTGAACTCTAGATATTTTGGAGGAGGTATTTGACAAAGTGTTGAGTCTGTTCAAATGTAACTCTGTGGGGATTAACCCCGGGCCAGGCCTAGACCTGGCCCGGTGATGCTGGGGTTTACTGCAGAGCACAGGGTCACATGGGCCAGACTTCTCCAAACACGTCAGCCCGGATCTCCAGCGGGAGAGCCAGCCAGGGCTGTGTCCAGGGCCCTGTTAACACTCCAAACATTCAGAGTCACAGACCCGTGTCCCCAGCCACGCTCTTTAAACACTTGTTAAAACTTGCACTTTTTTTTGCAATGTCAACAGCTGAGAACGACCCTACTGGGATCGCCTCCTGTGCTGTGTAAAACACTAATGGAGGGAGGAGAGAGAGGAGACCAGTTGAAAGAGAGAGAGAGAGACCCAGTGAAAGAGAGAGAGAGACCCAGTGAAAGAGAGACCCAGTGAAAGAGAGAGAGAGAGACCCAGTGAAAGAGAGAGGAGAGAGAGAGAGAGAGAGAAGGGGTCTGAGGTGGGAAAAAGGGAGACAGAACGAGTGAGAAAGATTGATGGAGTAAAGCGAGAAAGTTATAGTGAGAACGGAAGTAGTCTCCGCCCCAGTCCTCCCCCCCCCCCCCCCCCCCCCCCCCCCCCTCCATGAAGGGTCTGATTGAGAGACAGACTCAAATCCATCCCACCGAGCCGCTCCCCTGCCCCCGAGCCGCCCGGCGAAAGAAAAAAAAACCCAAACTAGGCAGCAGAGGCCCCGAGGCAGGCTTACATTACCACTACCTGTGAAAGCTTGGCAGGCCCAGCACCCCCGAATGGAAACACTGGGCAAATAAAAGCAGGCCGGCCTGTCTGCACTCTCTCTGCCCGCAGATGGATGGTGAAAGGCAACGTGAGCTTCCATGGCAGAGGGGGGCAGGAACTCTCCCCTTCAGGAACACCCCTCACCCCCCCCCCACACCCCCAGGCCCCCCGGGCTCTTGTGGAAAGTCTTGTCTGAGGAGTTTCCATTGTCCTGAGAGAGAGAGACTGAGAGAGGGGAAGAGAGAGGGGAGAGCGAGGGGACCACCGGGGTGGGTGTTCATCTGAATTAAAGGTGAGGGTGCAGGGGGAGAGGAGGGGGGGGGGATGAGGGGGGGGGGGGGGCAGCGGTCCCTGGGTTGTGTCGTGTATTCCACCAAGCCTCCCAGACCTTGGCATGTGGAATAACTTGAATAACTCTCTCCCTGTTGTCTGCCGTGGTGGCAGGGGTCAGGAGCGGGGAGAGCAGAGAGACCTAGACAAGAGGCGGGCCACCCCAGCCAAGTCCTCTTAGACTTTTCCAGTCCCGTGCCCCGTTGCCGTTCCTTGCATCATAGCAACCGCCTCGCCCGGGTTCCTCCTCGAGCTATTGTGTTTCTTACTTATGAGGTTGGAAGGGTCTGCACACAGCTGGACACAGTGCAGGTGATCTCAGTGCCTATTTAAGGTGTGTGTGTGTGTGTGTGCATACGTGTGTGTGTGCATGCGTGCGAGTTCACTATCTACCTCTTCATGGCCCTTGGGTCTAGACGGAGACTGTGTGTGTCTAAAACAGTCTGTGGGTACAGTTTGTCAGTCCAAGGTGGAGTGATCACCAAGAGCACAGCCCCGCCACTCGGACAAACAACAGGGTAATGTTCGCTTTGTTCGTTCCTTTTCACTTTATTCCTGTTTTTTTTTTTTTCCCTTTTCTCCTTTCTTCTCCCCTCCTGATGAGGGGGGAGGTGATTCGTCCGTGGACCCCCGACGACCAGCTTCCTCCCCCTCCGCGGCGCACGCTGGCGGAAATAAGAAAAATGATTACGGAGGCAGAGGAGGGGGAAACTTAATGGAGGAAATCATTTCGACATTACAGTCCTTTTAATGCCCTCCTGTCTGCCTTAAATCACCCTGGAGGAGATCACCACTCATAGTCACAGCTCGTGCTCTTTAGGGTTACAGTACCTGGATGGCCTACTGCTGAATTAGGGCAAAGACACAAAGTTAGCATGTCAATCGTGTGCTTTGACGAGATGTTTGTTGTATACATACAATATCAGTAAGACGAGAATCTTCCAGAAGAACTCTAAAACACCGGTGTCTACTCAACATCAGAACACCACGTCAAATTATAAGTTCTCGGTTCATATGTTTACAAGGGCCGTCAGATACAGAAAAAATAAAAACAAAACCGTTAAAAATAGTTGACCTTGCATCGTCTCCCTCGACTGGCCTTAATGACGTTATTCAGTGCTCTAGTTCTGTGTGTGGAGGAAAGAGAGTAACCGTTTCCTGTCTCCTCACCAACCAACACGGGCATTGTTTCAATCACAAACCTTCACCACCAATAACAAGTCAGCCAATCAGAGCCCTGATGCATGGATCTTCACTGTATAATTGGGATCCATGTAATCGTTAACCTTGGCTCAGCGCAGGAAGTTAATGAATCAAATCAATACCTCTCTCCGCTGATCCATAATTATTTGAAAAGAGATGAAAAATTAAACAGTCCCGGCCTATGAGGTTATCATGCCACGCAATTAGCCCGCCGGAGGGAGATTATGTTACCTAGATACCGACGAGGAAGTGTAATTTCTCTTGCAGACGGAGTTTTTTAATGAAGAGTGCAATTACCTAAATAGGTCAGCCCAAGACATGCTGCTTCTGCTGTCTCTACTCAGTACTCTCACCATACCTGAGAGGAAGCACCCGGCAAGAGAGAGAGAGAGAGAGAGAGAGGAGAGAGAGAGGAGAGAGAGAGAGGAGAGAGAGAGAGAGAGAGAGGAGAGAGGAGAGAGAGAGAGAGAGAGAGAGAGGAGAGAGAGAGAGAGAGAGGAGAGAGAGAGAGCTGTCTCAAATTGATGTTACCTCTCTTCCTCCTCCATCCCCCCTCTCTCTACTTTTTTTCGGAGCCTCGCTCTCCTCTGGATTGTCTCCACCTCAGTTTCTAATTAAATATCCCCAAGATGAAGATCTTTGTTATGCAGATAGTATGCAGGGATCACACTTAACTATCTCACTCTACACATCAGGTGGAACGCTGTAGGGCATTGAGTTGTTGTTATTATTTATTTTAAATAAACCCCATATGCCGCGTGTTATCCATTAACAATCGGTGACATGTTTCAGTTGACATGTTTTGGTTTAAACCTGTTCTAATGTGATTGACTTCCCTTGGTGTATGACACTACTTTACCGTGGCTGTAAGTTGATGTGTACATGAACAGGAATTACACGTAGAACTTGAAGTAACGCAACACATTGTGACAAATAACCTTTTAATAGCATTCATTTGTTCCAGTGGGTATGGCATGAAATCAACTATGTTGTCCTCTGTCCTCAATCAGACCAGGCGGTGGAAGAACCTGTACGACTTCTGGAAACCAAACCCAGTTAGCGGCACTAATCAAAACTTTGTACTCGTGATAGTGAAATGAATCAAATCGTACAGCATTTCTATTTACTGTATGATTTTTCACTTAAATACTCATTTGCGGATGATTAAAGACGAAGGAACACTGATATTTACACTTGGATAATTGATTTACAGTACTTGAGTTTCACCTTCTGTTTTAAATCCAATGTTATGAAGAACTAGAAATAGCGTTAACCGTGGCAATTTAGGTTTTCATTGTGCTGTGCACTTCCAATTAGGAAATACACTTCACACACTCTGAACTCAGCAGGTCGCTAATGCTCTATAAGTAGGTAGCAGAGAGCAGGTTGTAATGATACAAAGCACAGACTTCAGTGTAATTCTCCTAATGAAAATTGTGTACTGTGTGTCACTGTGTACACAATAGGACTTTGGTAGACAGGCGTTGAATAAGCGCACCCAGGGAGAAACCATTGTACCTACAAATGTGTTGTCTCCAACTGTTTTCTCTGAACCGCTTTTTGGTTCACTTGTGTTTTTTGTCCTCTACGTATATTGTTTCTGTGAACAATGATTAAACAATTGAATGTAAGAAATACATTCGTATTGCGTCGAGATACACAACTCATGATGGAAAGTTGGCAGAAACCTGTTTCTCTGGATACTTTTTGATTGAAAGGAAAAACTTGGCAATCCTTCTTTCTCCTCAGTACAGATCGTTTGACTTTTGACCCACCAAATGTTGTCTTTTTCAGGTTCTCACTGTGGCAGGTGCTTTGATACAACTTGTCAACAAGTGCTATTTTCCCCACAACTTGGCAGCAACTCCAGGACAGATTCCAAGTTCTTATTTCCAGGGGAGAAGCATAATATAACTGTACAATTCTTGAGGGGCATTGGAAAAATAACCTGCTCCCTGTTTCATAATGCTTGGTGATTATAGTACAGTTTGGAAGGATTGGAATCTAATGGCCCATAATTGGATCTAATACTACTACTTATCCATGAGAAAGACTGTCCAACATACCTATTTTCATGGATGATTCTGCCTCACACTCCCACACAGAGATGAGCTGGAAATATGTTTCAGTGAATGACACCTGCTTAGCTTCTGAAGCTAAATCAGTGTCAATCATTTCTCAGTGGTTGGCGGGGAATGCGCTAGGCCAGTTCCAGGATCTGATCCTGTCCAATCTGTTTGGCTCGCTGACTGACTGGAGGTGCATGCTGTTTTTGTGCTTGTGTGGGATGCTATCAAGCTGCTTTCCTACCCAAAGGACCATTCAAGCCAATGCCATCGAGACAAGCATTATCTCTACATCCAGAATCAGAGGACCAAAATGGCATGTTCTAAAGATCGTAATCAGTTCGGTGGAGGACGTCGGTCAGAATATGCTGAGCGCAGCATCTTGCAAGTACGTTTTCCAACCAAAGATTGACTCCTCAGCGTCCTTCCAGGCAAACTATCTCACTCGGTAGTTTGTTAACATCTATAGCTGTTGTTGTAGTCTGGAGTTAGATCACGTGTCTCGAGCGAAGCTGTGGTATACATCACCTTCCACCCAGGGATCCTCTCTAAACGCTGCCTTTAAACTCCACTAACCGTCTCCACATTGATTTTATGTCTCCGTTTTCTTTTTTCTCTCTCTCTTTTTTTTCTCTCTTTTTTTTTTTTTCTTTCTTTTTCTCCTCGGGTTGTGAGCGAGCAAAGCGAGCAAAGCCAGCTGAACCCTGGCACCCCATGTCCCCCCCTGCTTCTCCTGCAGGCACGCTCATCGCACAGCGACTCCACGGCAACGCAGCGAGAAAACACACCCTCAGCAACGCAGGCCATCATGAGGCAAAGGTGACAAGAGCCCCTTTTTCTTTATCCCCCCCCCCCCCCTCCACCATTTTCAAACGATCCCGAGCCATCAGATAAACTGTTTTCTCGCATGTTCAGAGGTTGAGGGGTGGTTGGAGTTTTTTTTTTATTTCTTCTTCTTCTCCCGAGCAAGATTTTTCTCTTTTTTTTCTCCCTTTCTCCTTTCCTCCATTTCTGTTTCTCTGGCATCTTTGTTTATTTATTTACTGTGTGTAGGAGTTCACTTCAGAGAGTGGCAGGGTGGCTGTCTTCTCTGAAGTCGTCAGTCTCTCTCTCTTTCCTTCACACACTCTCCTTCACATACTCTCTCCTGTCTCTCTCCACCACCCCCCCTCCCCCCCCTTTTTAACAAACATTTGCAGTGCGAGTCGCCTTTTTTTTGTGTGCTGTGATCTATGATTACAAGGGGTGTTAGCGCAGGTGGTGAAAAGCGGGGTAAACTTGGCCGCTCCTCCTGTCACTCCGGGCCTCGCAGGCCCTCCCCGTGCCTGTCAGATCCGCCATCTTCGAGCGGTCAGAACGTCTTGCCACAATCACACGCTGGCGCCACAATCGCTTCAACTGCTAACCCCTTTTCACCGAGAAAAGAACACACCGCCCAAAATACACCTTGACCGCTCGCGGGCAGCCTCACCCCCCCCCCCCCCCCCCACCGCCCCCGGTTCTGGACCAGACTGGACCGTGTTTGTGCTCTTCCCCGGTCCTCAGCGTGCTCACCTGGATAGGGGTGGGGGCGTGTGGTCACGGATCAACACAGGCCCAGTCAGAAAGAGGGGACTGACCACCAGCCACTGTGGCCCGTGGAAGGGTTCGTCAACAATGACAATCCTGTCCTGATTTGGGACGGCGGGATGGATGGACAACAAATACTTGGAGCGGTCAGTGTCTGGAGTGTGTCTGTGTCTGTGTGTGTGTGTGTGTTTGTGCGCTCTATGTGTGTCGAGGCCAAGTGGGGAGAGGGGGGCGTATATATTTGTGTCAGTGCATGAACGGCTGATTGCCACAAGTCATAAATGGACCAGCTTGATTGTGCAAGAGGTAGTGTGACGTGAGCAGTAATTTTCCACCTGACTTAGCCTTGCCCAACGGATAGCCTGAGCTTATACAGTATTTGTGTTTTTATCTTTGTGTTTTACATGCCAATGCCATACAATGCCGTAATAATCATCGCTAAATTTGTTTATGTTGTCTTTTCTTCATTTTTCGATGCCAAATAGCATTGACTCGAACATCAGGCAGCACAATATTTATTTGGCTTTTTTATCCTGAAAATGAAACCAATTAAACAGCACCTTTAAATGAGATAGGAGGCAATCTTAATTTTCTCCTTAAGTGCTGTTTCCACGGCAATCAAAGCCCTCCGCGGGGGGTGAGAGAGTGGAGGCGTTGAGAGAGGGAGCAGCCGCAGCGGGGACAGACTGACAGAGAGAGAGAGAGGCACACACACGTGTGCGCACAACACACACACAACACGCTCAAATCACTTACTTGTACAATGTGGCACCCTGAAAACACACACACACTCACACCCGCAATATTTTTTTTTCTCCATTTCCCTTTTTTTCATACAAACCTCACAAAGCACACGTTGACAAACACATTTAATGGCTTTCTGTATAATCCACACATGTATTAGCATTGAACAAGTAATTGTGAGTCCTTGTGGTTTACCAGTTGCAGCAACAACTGAATCATCATCCACCTATTTGCCATGCTTGTTCTACCTCATTAGATATCTGCCTTAGAGTCATCTGCCTTACAGGTGTCCTAGAGCAGATCCCTATTTGAATTTGTTCCCTATCAATCAATGAGTCACTGGGTGAATGTACATATTGGGGCTTCCTCAATGTAGCAAATGAGGAAGTGCTGCTGTTTCCGTCACAGTATTGGAGAACTGTTTATCATCAGTCGTCGTGTCTGGTTTTTGCCCGATACTCTACAACAGCTTCCTGAAACTTCAGCCCTGGAACTACCTGCATCACTGTGTGCTTAGTCAACAGGACTCATTGGTTTGGTGTGTGTGTGTGTGTGTGTGTGTGCGCGCGTGCGTGCATGCACGTTCCAGTTGACGGCCCCCCTAACTTTCAAACACCTCACGATATTACATAATAACGATAATAATCTTGCACAGCAGACTTGTTGACCAAATCAACACACAGACAACCAAAATGGCTTGTTGAGTGTATTTTTAGCTGTAATTTGGCAGCACTTGGCATTCCAGAGTTGGTAATTAAATGTTTCTATAGTGAGAGCACCAGTCATGACTTCCCAGATACACGTCTATCCTTCTCACCTTCAGCTGTGATCACTGCTTCCCTTCCCAGCGGCGTGGAGACTAGGCTCTTTTCACAGGGGAAACATGGAAGGCATGTTAAGAGATTTAGTAATGAAATCTGATCAACTTCTGCCTTCATTCGTCGAACAATGTCTGACGAGATTTACTTGAGGAGATAGAGGAGGGTGTTGATATTCAGCGGGGAAGCAGAAAACCCCAGAAACACATTAAGACCTTCACTTGATATGTTCTTGACATTCTGTTGTCTTTGTGTTTCAATTTACCCGACACCTTCCAAAATACATTCGGAACCTTTACAATTCAACCTCATCCAAACTCATGGAAATACTATACAATGCAATACATCTCGGTATTGTATTCGGATGTGCCCTACTATATTCCATGTTTGAATACAGAACAGCTACTGTATCCACATCCTGCTGAGGGTCAAAAGCAAACTTGAATCCTATGGCAGTTATATAACTGTGCCAGACAGTGTTTTACAGGCATGGGAAAGGAGATGGAGAATGGAGGAAGACAGGAGGAGATAAAGGAGAGAGAGAGTGTGAGAGAGAATAATCGGGGAAAGGGAGAAACAGAGAGAGAGAGAGAGAGAGTAGCAGGCCTCCTTCCCTGTTCTGTGTATGGAGCTGTAGTCTTAGGTTCATCTCTCATTACTCCAGGGTGCGCTCTCAAGCCTAGCGGAAATGGATTACGCTACACAAAGAAAGGAATAACAACCCAACTCCCCCCCCTTACCCGACCCCCCCCCCCCCCCCCCCTCTTCCACTTGTCCTCGCAAACACAAACATGCACGCCCGCGCGCTCACCGTCGCGGCGGCGCACACACAGACGTGCGTGCGGGGCTGTGTATCCGCTCGCGAGACGCCGGCGCGCGGCGCTCCTCTCCTATCCTCGCCGCATGCCAGGGGACTCGTCAATTATCTCCCCAAACGCGCCGAGTCCTCAGGGGGAAACGCCGAGGAGGGAGTCGACCCTGTTTGCGAGGGAACCCGGAGCTCACAACACGCCGAGCCGAGTGACAATACATTCGCGCTCTAATTCTAGGCTAGCAGATGCAATGCTGTTTTCCTCTTTCTTTCTTTCTTTCTCTCTCTCTCTCTCTCTCTCTCTCTCTCTCTCTCTCTCTCTCTCTCCCTGTCTCTCTCTCTCTCTTTTCTTTTTTTGTTTTGCGCTCTTTCTCCCGCTCGCCTTGTTCTTGTTCTCTTTCCAACTTTGAGAAGTTGGAGCTCCTCGAGGCTTTCTTCCGTTTGTGTGTTTTCCGGGGGCCTTTGTGTGTGTCATTCTGCGTGTGCGTGCGCCTGTTTTGGAGTGTGTGTTTGAATTAAAAGGTGTATTCCTTGGGTTTGATCTTTCTTTTTTTCTCTTCTTCTCTTATGCAGGCAAGGTGGTACTCCCAAAAGAGTTTTCTCCCCGTACAGATTTAAAAAGTGTTCTCGCCCCAACAGATAAATAACAAACAAACAGAAAAACAACAATTTTCCCTCAGACCTGTGTAATTAACAACACATTGATTAGCATTTCGCTCTTCGGAGCTTCAAACAGACGGTTACTGAAAATGTAATCGCTGTCATTCCATCACACACGCTTAACAGCGGAATCTAAGGGAGACAGGAAATGACAGCCAAGTTAATTTCACCAGTGCTAGAGGCACTGTGCATTTTATATCTTAAGCTACATATTTTCTCTCTTTTCAACCCCAGTTTTTCTCCGAAAAGAACCGTTCGATCCCCCCCACGTTCCTCCTCGAGAAACATCTTCGAATGGAACTCTGCGCGTGTTTATCGTGTCGGGGTGTGCAGTGACTGTGGGCCGTGGGCAGGAAGGCTACTTCTACCTGGTTGAATCACAGAGAGGAGAATAAGAGATGGAAGAGCGCACAACGCTTTCCTCCACCTGGGGTGAGGGTGGGGGTGGTGGTAGTGGGGGTGGTAATGAACGAGAGACTCCCAGGTCCTTCTCTCAGCCCTGACTCACCCAGCCGGCTAATAAAGACGACACTTGACAGCTAAACGAGAACGGGAGATAACGAGAGAAATGGCCGAGTGGAGAGCTTGTGGGAGTGAGAGAGAGAGAGAGAGAGAGAGAGAGAGAGAGAGAGAGAGGAAATGAAAGGAAGAGATTGGAAGAGAGGGTTTATGTCTGTTCACCCCTGACTGGCCAAATCACTTGGTGTTCTGCTAGAGACCACATAGAGGTCCGCTTCAGCGTTCAGCCTGCTTCGGAAAGCAGCGACAGACAGCTGTCACACATAGCTAGCAATGCCGAGGAGAGAGAGAGAGAGACGGAGGGAGGGAAACCGAGAGCAACAGACAGAGTTCAAAAGATTAGAGGGCAAACGTATTCATTTCGGCGCACGTGCGTTTGCCCGCGCGTGGGTGTACGTGAGCGACACGGAAGGAGGGAGAGAAACAGTGACGGAGAGAAAAAGAAATGAAAGTGAACGAGAGATATATACACGACGCGTCTTTCCGCAGGGGCCCTGGAGAGCGTTGGAACGGGTGCCCAGGGATGTGGCCCCTGGCCTGGCCTCAGGGGTCAGAGTCCGCCCCAGCTCTGGCCACAGTCAACCCAGAGAGAGGGCGTGCCTTTGTTTACAGTCCCCACTGCGGGCAAACAATAAACAATGAAAAGACTAGGGGGAGGGAGGCCAGATGCTTGCCCCCCGGTTGCCATTTTGGGAACGCACACCCACGCCTCCGCCCCCTCCCCCCGTGCTCCCCACACCCCCCCCCCCCCATCACCTCCCACTCTCTGTCTCCCTCCGCTCACCCCCTCACCTCCTCCTCCTCCCCCGCTCCACCCCGGGCCCCCAGAAACCCCAGTGGGGCGGTCGCCCAGGCCGGGCCCAGCCCAGCCACGCTGCCCCCTCCGCGAAACCACACGAGGGTGTGGTTCCGGCTGGAAACAGGGAAGCCATTTATTTCGGGCGCATCTCTGCTGACTGACTCATGTGTTGACTGGAAAGTTGGCCTTGTGCTCCTGGACCTGATCGTCTGCCAACCCTGTGGCCTATCAGCCCCTGACCCTGCCCCTCTCCGTGGCCCCCTTACCTCAACCCAAAATGGCCCAGTGTGGCCCAACCCCCCTCCCCCCACCACCACCCCCCCCCCCCCCCTGGCCCCATGATCTCCACCCCCACCCTCGCCCTCCTGCCCCGACCTAACCCCCCATCCCCAGACTATTTTTACCTTTTTCGCCTGCCACCCAACTCTTGGACACTAAGTCAGGTTAGAATGTGTATCATAGTGACCTTGGGCTCATTTAAAAAAAAAAAACGGTGCCAATATGGCCTGATTCAGCTTCCGTGTGCGAGTAAATGCGTACCCTATATTATATGGTACTATTGCATTCAGTACTAAATGTGCTTCCATCTCCCAGCGCAGTTCTGTACTGTGGTAGGTGTTTGTGTGTGTGCGGGGGTGGAAGAGAGGCAGGTGGAGGGGAAAGATAAAATCGGAGGGTCCATATGTTTCGAGAAGAGTGATATTCCTGTTTTTTTTTCTCCTTTATTTCATGGCACAGCTACAGGAGTATTTCATCTTTAATTACACGAGTAGACTTCTGATACCTGGCCCTGAGGGAAATACGCAAACCTCGAATAATTCAGCATTGCGAGCCCATAGCTTTGCAATGTACTCTGAAAGGGGATGAGCTCTCAGCTCAGTGATACCGATCTGAGACGGTGGAATAACGCGCGTGTGCCTGCGTGCATGTGTGTAGGTGTGTGTAGGTGCTTGTACATGCGTGTGTAGGTGTGTGTAGGTGCTTGTACATGCGTATGTGTGTGTGAATGGTGTGTGTGTGTGTGTGATAGCTACACTACAGTGGGACACACAGACAAAAGAACGTAGTGAAATGTGCCACAGCTGCATTGTTCCAGATGGCAGGAGTTGGACGTAAAAGAGAGGAAGAGGTCCTATAAAACAAAAACCTTCAGACACCCATAAAAATCTCTACTTTAACAGGACCCTTATTTATCTACTTGGCAATTAAAGCAAAGTGTCTCTTTTTAATTGACCGGGTCGAATGTATCCTTCCTCGATATAATGGCATAGAGGATGAAGACTGAGTTGTCTCTGGTCATTGTCTTTGCACACAGGAACATTCTACACAGTCACACAGCCATAGACACCTACGGTGGATTAAATTTAGCAAATACTGATTGGATATGTGTCAACGAAGAGCATTCTCTCCTCTCTTCCCCTCTCCTCTCTTCTCTTCTCCTCTCCTCCCCTCTCCTCTCCTCCCCTCTCCTCTCCTCTCGTCTCCTCTCTTCCCCTCTCCTCCCCTCTCCTCCCCTCCCCTCCCCTCCCCTCTCTTCTCCTCTCCTCTCCTCCCCTCTCCTCTCTTCCCCTCTCCTCCCCTCTCCTCCCCCTCTCCTCTCCTCTGTTCCCCTCTCCTCACCTCTCCTCCCCTCTCCTCTATTCTCCTCACCTCCCCTCTCCTCTCTTCCCCTCTCCTCTACTCTCCTCCCCTCTCCTGTGTCTGCTGAGGGCTCTGTGCTACAGCATGGCTCTCTGACAGTCCCTCCACACCCACACTGGCAGCCCCAACGTGCCAATTAGTGGCCGTCTCCGCAGGGGGGTGTGTGCGGGGGGCTGGGGGGTGGGGACACAGGGTGCCAGCGGTGGAGGTCCGGGCCCAGACCTCAGACATTCCTTTCACTGCGACCCAGGGTACAATTAAGGGACGTCCCTCCCCTCGTGGCCCGCCACATCAACGCAGGTCCCAACCCAGCTGGAGTCCTTAATGACGGGAGGGGGGGGGGGTGGGACCAGGGACC
>NC_090077.1:4462951-4505059 GCF_038355195.1 Osmerus mordax | reverse complement strand
TCTATTAGGCCACTGAACAGGCCAGACAATTTGATTCCGACATAGACAGTCAGGAACATAGAACGTTGAGATGATTAAAATGAAAACGTAACTGAATAAAAAATTATAATCTGAGCCACAATTATATCAAACAGTCTGGTGACCTCCCTCAGAGTGTGGCATCATGTGGATCATTGTCTCCGTGGCAATTACATGGAGCCCCGCCCGGTTCCCTTTGAATTTCTGAAATGAAAGTCATCAAGGTCTTCCTCTTCCATAAACTAATTTACACATCAGTTCATTCAGACAAAGGGGCCCTGTGATCTTGTGTGTGTGTGTGGGACTTTAGTAGAAATGCAGAACGTGTGATCCTCCTCGTTATGGGAGACACATGGGACAATGTGACACACTCAGGGTCTTGTTGACCAGATGCATGGCAGCTCGTTCTATTCTATTAGCCTCGTGTCACAGCCAACGGCCTTGCTTGCCAAAAAGCAGGACTTGCAGGTTTGGAGGTTGTCTCTCTGTGCGTCTTTTGTCTTGTAGTTCTAAATGAACTGTAATTGAGGCTATGAATGTCCGACTGTTGGTCGCCGGGCCACGCCCTCACCACCTGTGTATCTGGGGTGAACATGGGGTCAGTTTGTTGTCTTGTTGGGGGTTTTTTTCTGTGTAAACCTGAAGATTGAAAAAATAGCATGTACGATAGCATTGCCATGTTCTGTAGGTTGCAGAATACATATCTCACCAGATACAGCCTGTAATAGAAGAACGTGCGTCTGTTCCTGTGTTTTCATAAAAGCTTTTTCCACCGTTAACACATTAATCAATGGCATGATCAAAGGGTTAACTATTTGTGAACATTGTGTGCGAGTTCCACTCGAGAGGTTAGGGCCTCTTGAACGAAAAACAACATTGTTAAACGTGTAATGCTGGCTGTTTTAAACATAAGACCCACAGTACGGTAAAGAACCCACACCATTTTTACACAGTTGCAACCTCTCTAGAACGCACAGACAGATCGTCTTTACAGTATTCTTCCAACTCAGGAAAACGAGAGAAAAGAAATACACTTTTATGTAGTCTGGGAATAAAAAGTAGTAATAATCCCCCAAAACCTGGATGTCTGTCGAAAACACATAATAGTTAATGGTGAGTAGGGAAAATTCCATACTTGCTGTGTTTGTGTAGGTCCAGATCCCCTGACAGAAGTAGCTATAGAGGAACACAGTATTTGCATGGGTCTCCAGACACCACATCTATAACCCTTACACATACCCAGGACACCAGCTCAGACAGTCTGGCTGCCCTAACTCGACAAACATTGTCACAGCAAACAAGTCAGTTCCCATTTTAATATGATCAAATAAATCAGTGAAAACATTGCATGGGCTATATTCTTTAAACGGAGACATGCTGCTTTCTTCTCTTTTCTCTCTCACAGAAGCCAGAAGGGTCTCCTCTGCCAATGCATGCTTCAGGAGATGGTAGAAAACTCCGGGGAAAGTTTATACTTTACGACATTGAGGGACTGAGGACTTTAGGTTTCTCTCCAAGCCGGTCGAAAGAAGTTTAATGCAGTTAAAGCGCCCACAACATGATCATTCTGGTGGTTTCCTTCGCGGCGTCCCCAGTGTGGATGCGCAGGGAGCGGGGTAACAGCCATGAAGTGCCTGGGATTCTTTGTTGTTATCCTTCCGTGTCATTTCCCTGGCTGATCTCTGGGACTTTGTGTGTGTCACCCCCCCCACACACACACACACACAAACACACCACACACCCCCACCCCCCACATTCTTTTAATCTCCTTCCCCAGAGCCCAGTCTGCCAGGCCTCTCATCCAGCAGGACCTGTTGATAACTGGCTGGCAGTTTGGCCCAGTGTGGCCCAGCCACTGCTGATATGCTGCTCAGTCCCCAGTGTCGCCTCCCAGGGTGCCCCTCAGAGAGCCCAGGGTTCATGGGAATGACCAATGGGAAGGATCGCTCAGCCACTTCCCACAGACAAGAGACAGCTGTAATCCTTTAACCCTCCCCCCTGTACACACACACACACACACACACAGACACACTCTCACATACAGCACACACACACCCACCCCACAGTACGCGCACAAACACACAAATATTACACGCCCGCACACACTTCTGTTGGTGCGTATACGTTTCCTCTCGCACACTTAGAAAACAACACCTCCCACTCGTGCGGCGATACGGCCGCTGGATTGATGGTGTTTCCGCTGCAGTGTCCTAGATTGCCTTCTGAACATTCATCACCAGAGCCTCCGTGGCAAAGCTGTGGCCACTGGCCGTCACTCAAACCGTGTCCCACAGCGCCAGTGGGCCACTGATAAAACAAACAACGCTGCAGCACCCACACTGACCCTCTGAGTCTGCATGTTGGGCCTCTCTCTCCTCTCTCTCTCTCTCTCTCTCTCTCTCCTCTCTCTCTGTCAATCTCTCTCCTTCCGTCTCTCTCTCTTTCTTCTTCGGTATCTCTCTCCCTCTCTCTCTCTCTCCCTCAAATTCCCCCTCAAATTCCCCCTCTATCGGCTGGTTTCTCTATCTTTTGCCCAACTTCCCCTCTCTCTCCCTTCATCTCTCTCTCGCTCTCTCTGCTGTGATGAAGGGGATTGGGTTCCTGTCTGAGGGGAAGACGTGGGCCGTGCGAGCACACAGGCCTCGGAGGAGAGGAGCCAAAGCCAAGAGTGTTCTTCTGAGTAAACGGGGAACCAGATTAATCTAATTTATTCCGGCAGAGTCTTCACACACAAACACATGCACTCTCGCACATACACACACGCTCGTATACACACACACATTGTCATCCCCCCCCCCCATCCCTCCAGTTGTATGTTGTATCCAGGTACATAAACCTACAAACAGCTGATGGCTGTTAGTTTATAGTACTGTACCTTTTCACACAGTCGCTAAACCAGCGTGCGTCAAATAGGCCCCCTGGTGTCATCATGCTGAAAATAAATCGGTCAACATAAAGAGCTGATCTTCTCCCACGGGTGTCCAACCCTCCCAAGCAGCGGTCCACCCCACCCCCAGGGAGCGTGAGCCTCGGAGGGGAGAGCTGTCCTTCAGCGAGCCTTGCTATTGTGTCTCTAATCACATTAACACACAACGCTCGGCGATCCTGGAGAAAACAAGACGCTTACTCTCTCTCTCTCTTTCTCTCTCTCGCTCTCTGTGTCTCTCTCTCTCCGTGCGGCTTACCAACCTAGGCCCCTCTCCCTTCCCCAGACAAAAACATTAGCGTCAGCAGTCGAAAAAAACAAAGATCCCCTGATGGGATCAGAAGAGCTATTGAGAGGTAGAGCAAAGTAAGCCTCTAAGATTTGTCATCTGCTAAAGCTGGGTTGGGTGGGTTGGGGGTGGGTGGGGGGGACGACGACGACACACAATACAAGGAGAGGAGATAAAGAAAGAACAAACAGCGATTGTTGGTTTAAGCAGCCGCTTCAGTGGACTCTGAGCTTCCAGTGAGGCCTGATGTTCCAACAGATCGGATCAATCTAGCACGCGCCGGGCTCCGAGTCCTGGGGGGTGGTGGAGGTGCAGACGGGGCTGGATCCGAGGCTGAGAGGTGTTCAGGGCTACGGGTGATCACAGCTGGGCTGGTTAGGGGGAGGGTGGAGGGGCGTTGATGGCTCCCATACTGAGCCAGGCACGCGTGGGCTCACTGAGCACATGGGGGGTGGCTGGGGGGGGGGGCGGTGTCTCTGAACACAGCATTGCTCGAGAGCGGATGGATCCTGGTCGGATGGCTCGCGGAGCCAAAAGGTACACACCTTCCCGAGGGATGCTGGGTAATGAGATAAGGCAGAGCGCTCTGGCGAGACCAGAGAAGGAAGCTTGGGTCACAGGCATGGCTGTCCCTACAGTGCAGAGAACTACTGTGGGTTTGCATTATATTCGTGAATATTTACTCCCACAACATAGGCTGGGAATATTGTGCTGGGGATGTAAATCTGAAAGAAAACAAGCCTTCAGCATTTCCATAAGCATCCGACGCGAGAGAGCTCACTCCATTATGCCTTTTACCACGCAGAGAATATCAATGTTGATCATGGGTCGTTTCTCTGGCATTCCTGCAATTTTCTACGGTGGCCAGTCAGTGTGTGCAGCCCCCTGCCATCTCACAGACAGGCACTGTCTCTCCAGCCTCCACAACCTGCCCGCTTCCTAATATTACTTGGCAGGTCTAGACCTGGGCATCCATGCCAGAACTCCTGCCAAGGGAAGTTGTGGGGCGTGCGAGCTGGGTTGCGGTTGTACACAGGACTAATGTTACTGACTGCTATGTCAGGTTGTGGACAAGAAGCCCTGTCTTAAATCTCGCATCTGCTTTTCCCCTTTTTTCCATTTTCTCTCCTGACATCTTGTCGTCATTTTTTCCGTTTTTTCTTCATATGTTACTGTTATATGTTCCCCATCATTTTTTATTATTTTTTTCTCTCCAGTTTGTCTCTCTCTTCAATTCATTTGTACAAAGGTTCAAGGTATCTTTATTGTTCCACGAGTAGAACATTGGGTTTATTTCCACACAAGAAGAGAATACAAAGAAAAAAAATGGACAAGTGTGCAAAGTGTGCAAAGTACGAGAGTGGTGCAAGGAATGCAGCCATCCTCTGGCATACAGCACAGCAATAGTATTCAGGATGAAGGTTCATGCCTCTTTCTATTCTCCACATTCAAGTTAACTCCCCGTCTCCGGCCCTCTGTCTGTCTCTCTGTCTCTCTGTCTGTCTGTCTGTCTCTCTATCTCTCTCTCTCTCTCTCTCTCTCTCTCTGTCTCTCTCCCTCCCTCCCTCTCTCTCTATCTCTCCTAACCTCATGGTCGGTTGAGTGAGCAGGGCCAGAAGGCGGTGCCTCCCACACCCGTGCACTGCGCCGTCCCGCGCCGCGCTCCATCTCCAGCCCTGCGCCATCTGAGAGAGACACGCTGCGAGGCAGGGTGACTCAGCCGCTGAGGTGGGTGGTACAGACCCAGGTGGGTGGATAAATAAGCGACTGTGGCTTTTCCAACGCACTCCACATTCGCGCGGAAGATTCCCCGTGTATAATGCACAGCAAATTGGAGACACGAAGAGCTTTTAGATGTGATGTGCCGATTTGCAGATCAAAGACGTAGCCGCCGTCTTGACTGTTGCTGAAAAACAACCGAACCGAGCGAGGCCTTCATGATTTGATTAGGAGGATTGTTGGTTGCTGTGATGGGGCCTCGTCTCAGCTGCTAGGGTTTTTGAAGAGAAGCCTTGACGTCCTATTAAATCAGGACATTAGTATTATCATAGTGATCATCCAAAGCATTCGGACGGTATTTTGGCATTGACTCAAATTGTATTGAGTTGGAACAGTGTTTTGTAGCAACTGAACATTTACATTAACATTTAGTCATTTAGCAGACGCTCTTATCCAGAGCGACTTACAGTGAGTACAGGGACATTCCCCTGAGGCAAGTAGGGTGAAGTGCCTTGCCCGAGGACACAACGTCATTTTGCATGGCCGGGAATCGAACTGGCAACCTTCAGATTACTAGACCGACTCCCTCACCGCTCAGCCACCTAACTCCCTCACCGCTCAGCCACCTAAGTCAGGTGGCTGAGCGGTGAATAAGAAGACACAAAGAAATGTTATGACTAAAAAAGTGGTCCAATGCTCTTTCCAGTAAATTGTACCGAATGGAAACTAACAGACTGAGACAGATTTCATGGAAAAACCTACTCCAAGTGGAGACTTCATCCGTTTGAAACATCATTGTGCTACTTCATTGCAGCACTGCATTTTCATAACCTTTCGCTGTTAAGTTGGCCCATTTCCACAAGTCAAATGCTGATCGACGGCTGGGGCTTCTCTGTAAGTGGAGAGGCTTAAATTTTGCCCTCAGTGATAGATTCAGATTTTCACTTCTTCTATTGGTAATTCCCCCTGACAGGCTAAAGTGACTAAGTAGCATGGCGTGCATGGAGGGAAAATGCATCGGGCTAATCTTTGAACGCGATTATCTTTACATAATTTGTCTGTCCGTAAAGCAGGAGGGTGAATCACTATCTGTGGGCTATGTGACGTCTCTTTTTCTCCAACAAGGCACAGAGAGCTTTAGCGCTAGTCTTCTGCACTAGACAGAGGAGGTTTTCTGAAAGGAAAAAAATCCTTTATTGAGATGGTGCTTTGCGGAGGTGGTGCCAATTTCCAATGTAAAGTTTTGAAATGCGCTTTTTTTCCTTAGACCCTTTTGCATCAAACAATGCAAAATCATTGGACATAATCAGATATCATGAAACAGTAGTATATATGCACTGCCATTCATTTATTTTCTTTGAGGCACTTTGCTACTATGTTCTCATGTTAGTTATTCAATGAAGTGCATTCCAGTGTCACAAAACCATGAACAAGTATAATATACATTTACTTTTAGGTCTTTTGGTAATTTGAGCATTTTTTCGATGATGGTTTACTCCCGAATTGCTTAGATGACGTTTCTAAACTCATGTCATTTTTATTTTTTTCGGGTTGTAGGACTTGTGCAAACTTTTGACCTCTTACATGGGAAAATACCAGAACTGTGAGCACATTCTGAAAGCAGTACCTCCGAGAGTGACCTGCTGCCCCGGACTGCAACAGCAACAAAAAAAAAAGTAGGCTACAAAATGCTAAAGAAAATCTCAGAAAGGGAAAACATCTGAAAGGGAGTAGGGGAAATAGCTGAATGGCAGTCAGAAATGTGTATAAAAATAAACAGAGGAATGTACTGGTCCATTCTGCTTCGAAGGGGAGGGCTTGAAGCTCTCGGATAGGGTACTTATAGAGAGCGCGTGATTGACATTGTTTTGGACCAATCATTGTTGTTGCTCTGTCGATATCAGCCTGTATTGTTTGTGCTGTTGTGCAAAGCATTTTACCGTAATTTTGTTATACAATTTCCTGAAAAACTTGAGGACAGCTTTCGACAGGAACACAGATTCACCTAGCTTGAAAAGGCCAGGTCTGTTTGGCACCAGTTGCCATCGGTAGGGAGTCAGTGGAGCCCTGATGGCTGTCTGTATGGGTGGTAATTGAGCCTGAAATGTGCTTAATAACGATTGTCCTGCCTAACACGCCACATCAGGAGTGTAAAGCAGCGTGAGCTTCCAGAGCTGTGCCTGCTCGAGAGATGGGCAGCAAAAACAAGCCTCTCTTCATCGCCCCTAACAAGCCCCGGGTTAGAGGAAGGATGCATCACTAGCTATCTGCTATCAGCTAAACACTCTGACATGCCGTCCCTAGAGAGACTGGATGTGTATCAGTCTCAAAGTGAAATGGGGCATAACTAATTCTGGGAAAGGGTTCAAAAGGTTTCAAATGAGGTATTTTCTGAAATAATGAAAAAAAGTTAGAATAGTGGCTAAAACCGGAATACAGGTGGATTCAATTAAGTACTGTGAGCTCATAGTTCCAATTTAGAGTTCTCTTTTTCTCACTTTGTCTTGATAATCAGAGCTCTGTCAAGCAGACCTGAGTTAAAGTTTCCTGTGAGGGATAAATACAGTCCAATCAAAAGATTTAACCATGGGAGGTACGTGGAGACAGAGGAGAAGTGAGCCGGCCTCTCTAATTGGACGTTTGCTGAGTCCCCTTTTGAATTAATTTGTCAGGTTCAAATTCATTGGTGCTGCCATGAGTATCAGCACATCTCCTGGCTGTAGGTATTCCATGTTATTAGCAGCGGTAAACTGAGACGTAGGTATTTATACGGTGTGATTTGGGCCTCATCCGCAGTGACGGTTGCCCCAGGAGACCCCATGGCATTAAGAGGTACTTGTCAACGCAGAGTCAAAGACAAAAGCAGTCGTTTCCCAACCAGCAGGGGGCAGTGTGTGTGAGCGTTGCCTTGTGACATCCTGTCCAACGCCCCCGCTGGGGCGCAGGAGAGCCCCGTCCCCACACACCTGTCAGCATCCGGGAGGGGAGGGGGGAGGGGGGGGTGGTGGGGGGTGCAAGGTAGACACGTCACGCTCTTAACAAGCGTGCAACGCCCCTCTCCTGAGGTGTGCGCACGCACCAATCACCACGGCTACCTTTCACGTCTGTAATCAATGACTCAAGCTGACACAAGCCCAGCCAGGCTGCCTCGCCGGTGTTTCCGGAGTGTACTTCGGGAGCGATTACCTCGAGGGGGTTTTAAGAGAAGGCTACAGTTTTGCGTGGTGAAATGAGCCACGGAAAGTACGCAGGTGATCAAATACGGAAACTGGGTTTGGTGGGGGACAAAGGAAAACCTCCGGTATCATGTATAAACTCCCCGATACGTAAAACCACAGACAAATCATTACTTATTCCCTTCCCCTGCGCACTCTATTCATTCTCCAGTTTGTTCTCATTCCAGTGTGTGGGTGCTGCTAACATGCCCAGACTCATGTAAAACCTACTAGGCAGTATCTGAATGTTACTCTGGGGAAAGGCCCTGTAAGCGTAGTATCATGCATCACAGAGACCACATTTAAATACCAAATATTGCCCATTTGTCCCCCCCCCCCCTTCTGAAGCGTTGGAGGAGGAGAGCGCTGTGTTTAGCACATGCCGAGGGGAATTTGTGCAAACAGATGGGACCAGGGAGCAGGTATGGATAGGGTACAGACGGGGGAGAGGGTGCCCCCTTGGGAGGGGCTTGTAGACCCCGGCTTCCAGATTCCGAGGGCGTTCGGTGTCCCACTGTACGGGAGCAGGCCTGGGGAGTGTGATGAAGCTTTGAGAATCAAGCCCAGCGATGTGTTCTGACACTAACATACTGTGTAGAGTTTGTTTTAACCTGGCATACTTTAGGAATGTAGTGTTGTTTTAGAGGATGGTAAAGAAAAAAGTGAATCTAAAAACGAATCATCTGTTATCAACTCATGATATGAATCAAGGCAATCCTATCAAAGAATACCATTGCTTAAGTGTATGATTTTACTCAATTTTTGAGCCCTCTGAATATCAAATATATCAATAAAACCATAATACAGGCCGTACTAATTGTACAATTAAAAGTATTTATAAGTCTCCATCCTGACAGCAGATTGTAATTTGTAGAGAAAAAATTATAAACTATGTCTTCGTCTAACAGATGCCAAGATGAGAAATGTAGGGCGGTAATCACCGCAATCAGTACATAATTTCAGCATTTCCTGGAACCCCAACGTTGACAACAAGCACAGAGGACATGCAGACGAATCTGGATCCAAGATGGGCGCTTTGACCTTTCCCTGGCATGCCGCAGCCCACGGCCAACTGATCCCTTTCAAAATGATGCCTACATCTCGCCTGAAACCATGGCGGGGATAATTGCGCCTCATGTCCAAGTGCGAGGGAGATGTTCTTGAGGACCTTTTTCTCTGCGCGTCTCTGTAACACATGACAGAACTAGAGGACTCGCGCGTCGATCCCCCACCGCAACCGGAGGTTTCCGTGTTCTGGTTAGAAGTGTGTGTGTGTGTGTGTGTGTGTGTGGGGGGGGGGGGGGGGATGGAATGAGACGTTGTTAAATCAATTTTCACATTTTCTGAACAGATGGCAAATATGCAGAGCTTTTCAGTGTGATTTTATAAGTACATATCTACCTTTCACTTCCCTTGTGCATGTCATTGGAGGCTACATGCACTGGGTATGCTGGGTATGCATACTTGAAATGTCACATCTAAAAGAAAAATGCTTTTAAAAATGTATTAAGACCTCACACTGCTTTATGCTACCATTTATGCATCCTGGACAATTGTGAAAGCTAAATCAATTTTCACTTGTAGAATGCACCTGAAATAATGTTTTGATACAAGTGCTTTAACGCAATAAAAACATTAAATGTCCATTAACTAATTTTCAGGTACGGTTAAGTAAAAAAAAAATCTAATATGTATGTATGTATGTATATATAGAATCTTTATAAAATGCCACTGGTGTTTTTATGTCGTTTGGTGAAGGGCATCGGTGTTTGTCGTTTCTGGGAGTAGAATGAGGCTAATAGAGGATAATGGCAAAGCTGTTTTTTTGGTGGGGTGGGGGTGGGGCGGTGTTCACAAGCACCGCAGGTCGCCGTTCAGGTGCGTTTACACAGTGGTCTGTCCACAGGACACACCGGGTGTCACATCGCTAATGTGTGTCACTTCGCCCTCTGTGCAACATTTGGCAACGTTTAAAAACGACGGCGACAAACCGTGGAGGACACGCAGCGCCGGCACGGGTCGCGAGCGGCGAGGTCGTGATGAACGGTGTCACCGCCGCCCCCTGTCCCAGGACGCAAATGAGATGTGTCCATTATGTCCGGCTGGGTACCGGTTCTGGGAGAAAGCTGGATGCGAGCGAGTCGGAACAAATAGTCCTAGGATGGCCGGCATGAAGGGCTTGAGGTCAGTGCCTCCCGCCCCCGCCCCCTCTCACCCACGCCTCCCTTCAACAACAGGTCCATCAAGACCCCAGCTTCTCCATTTAGCGCTAATGAGGGGCTAGCGTGCTAGCACACGGGGGGGGGGGGGGATGGGTGGCCCTGGGCCTCTGACTGCACATCAATAGACCCTGCATAAGTGGATGTTTGACCTCTTAGTTGCTCTTAGCAGCCGCAGCACGCTGTGCATAAACATAACTTCTATGCTGCCGGAGGAAGGTCCGCAGCAAATGCCCTGGGAGCATTTTGCTCGGTGGGAAAACCAGACAGCCGGAGAAGCCAGGTTGAAAAGCTCTGACGATCACATGGGGTCCACATGTGTGGAGCGTCGGGGGGCCGCTGGGCTGTTGTTACGAGGCCGTCAGTCAATCTCTTTCACACGTGAATCCCGGACGGCGCCAAGCAGCTCTGGCCCTGGGGGCGCGCCAGGGGGCAAAACGTCGAGCTTTGTTTCTGCTGCTTTGCGTTTCAAAAGACGGCGAGTTTTTGCATGCGTGTGAAACGCTGCTGTGTACACAGCACATCCGCCCACGTAGCGAGCGAGGGTACTGCGCTCGCCCCTACGGGGCTAGGCCAGGCACCGGGTGCAACAGGATGTTGTTTTCTTGCTAGGAGACAGGCTCTTTATTGTGACTGACAAGGAAGTGTTTACAGTCCACGTCTCCTTGGTAACTGCATGCTTCCTCTGAATTCCAATCTCCAATATTTAATCATCCCAATCAGCCACATTAGCGGCACAATTAGATCAACACAGCAAACATTTGCGTAATCAGTTGGGTATTTTCTTTCCTCCTTTCCAAATGAAATATTGTAAATTGTTGAAGAAAAGGACTGGGGAAATAGTGCTCAGGCACATGTGGTAATGGAACATTAAACAGTGATGAACACTCCAGAACGAGTTCCCAAGCTCTTTGTGAATCACTGAAGAGATTCAACAGCTTCCTCTTGTAGGTGAAGTCTCAGCCTTGAGGCTAATATGCACGAAACACAACCGCACTTAGATACCACACCACACAACTGAGTTATGCCAACCCAAACCGAACCCCCCCCCCCCCACCCCCCCAACTTTACACCGACGCTATCCTAGTTCACTGAACAACAGTCAACGGAACCCACCCCGAGTTGTGTAGCATTGCCGAGACAGAACAATCCGGAAGCATTAGGGCTAATCATTCCCTGCGCTGGACTCGCTGTTTGGCTAAACAGCTTCAACAACACCATCAGAGAAAGGCCCGCACTTCACCTCCTGTCTGAGAGGCCTCCGCATGGACGCCGGGGTCCGGCGAGGCGCGGAGCGCGTGTATAAATACCTGGAAAATCACCTAATGTCTGGTACTAAGAGATGGAGGGTCCAATCAGACATAATAGCCTTTGTTTCTACTCGGCGGTGGCCAGCGAGCAGGGGGAGCACAAGCTCCCCATCAGCTGTAATGTCCACCTTGAACAGCCTAAGTGTTTTTGTTTGATCAATGCCCTCTGATGGGAACGAGGGGGGGGAAATCAAGAGGAGAAGCAGGCCCTTGGATGCTAAAAAGGGAGCGGGAGGCCTCTGGGGGCCCCCGGCCCTGAAAGCTGCGGAGAGGGTATATATCGACGGGCCGTCGTTCCCAGAAGTAGAGGTGGTTTGACATAATGGCTCTACCTGATCATGTGTCGCCATACCTGGAGTACCTCCCTCGCCCGCTCCCCTGTTGTTGTGGGGGGGGGCGGGGGGGGGGGGGGGGGGGGGGCTGAAGGCGGGGTGGGACGGGAAGGATATTTGAGATCCACTGATTGCCCCGCAGTTTGAGCCATATGCTCGAGCAGCTGAGTGTGACTGAGCGACCCGTCTGAAATCGCAGGTAGAACAAACAAGAGTCGGATTGTGCGGACGCAGTTTATGCAGATGATGTCGTCCCTTGGGGCTCCCATATGCCACGGTCTGTCCCCGGTGACCACTCTGGAGATGAGTCTTCTCATCACGGACAAGCCGGGGTAATTCGAATAGTGTTGCGCCGATGCAGCTGGAAAGCAGCGGGGATGCAAGGAAGGGGTGAAGGATGGGAAAGGAGAGGAGAGGGTGGGAGAGGAGGGGGAGATAAGCAGCTCATCTTCCCAGGGTAGGTGGTAGAGTCTCTGTGGCTGATCCCCTGTTCCATGACACAGGGAGGAGAGCCAAGGTCGAGTGTGTCAGCGCCAGTCAAGCCTGGATGTGTGAAGATTCCAATTAGACGTAGCCTAAGGTCTGGCTCTGAAAGACAAGAACACACGGACACCTCTCTGCGTCTTGAATGTGTTGGTTGACATGTTTTCACACACACACACACACACACACGCATGCAGTACCCACACACACACACAGATACACAAACCCGCACGCCGCATGTCCTCATTTACAGCAAATGCATGTTGAAACCACAGCTGTTTTCACCTCATCCATCTTATTTAACAGGCAACAGGAAGAATTATTAAGAATCTAAATCTGTCAGCACTCGTTAGCGGAACAAGTAGCAAGCCAACGGATGTAGACACTTTGTAAAATGTTTGTTGCTTTTAATTAATATGTGTTTGACAGTCAACCAAATATTTATCATTTTCGCATGTGATTAACACTATATTAGACACGCAAAATCAGAACTCTACACAGCGTTGATGGACAAGAGCTTTGGCGATGGTGGATTTGAGATTTCTCTCAACACTTTTCATCCTAACGATAATGACATTTGTGGCCTTATGAAGTTTTTAGTGAAAATGAAAAATGTATAGATGTAAATGATGAGTGAAGAGTGAAAATAAGAGATGGATTTGAAGCGGTTGACGTGGCAGGGCAATATGAGAAGGAAAAAAAAAGATGCAAAGAAAGTCCATGAGAAAGAGTGAGACAGAGAGAGAACTATGCTGCAAAGAGAGAGAGAGGACGTAAAGATAGATATTACAGCCCTGTGCCTGTCCCCGTCGTGGCAGATGTCCAGTGTGCAGAGTGAGCCTAATGAGCCATGAATGATATGAGAGGCGATGGAAGATGAGTGCCGTCCCAACCTGCATGGACGTGCTCTGTCCCTGGGTCACAGCTGGTACCTGCCCCCTGCCCGGTCACACCTGCGCATCACTAGCCCGGGGAAGGGCACAGAACCACCACCGTAACCCTAGCCCCCCCCCAGCGAGCGTGGACCAACAACGACACGCTCCTGGACGTGACCGAACCCTGGCGGGAGGGAAATGGGAGAGGAGACGATATGGTGATGCGGATGAAAGCGAAAGACGAAGGGATGGGATCGAGGAGAGCCCTGGAGATCACTGACCACTGGCCCTCAGCTGTGTCTGGGGCACGGATGACCCAAAACAGGCAACCCCCCCCCCCCCATGCCCCCCCCCGCACGCCACCCCCCACCCCTTAGCCCCCACCTCCTGGGACCTCCCATGGCAGAGGCCTGACCTAATTCAGACTGATAGATCCACTGCCAAGGCCTCAAAAAATACCCCCATTCTGCTACAGTACATCAGACCGACACACAGGCCTGTAAGGCCATTCCTTTCTCCTCAACATACCAGTGCATCGATTCACATTACTCAATGTTGGTCTGCGGTACAAAGGAAGAAACCTCAATGATAAAGTCATGTTTGTGTTTGCGCTGGCTGTAAGAGCTCCACTAAATCTTTCTTAAATGCGGTTTTATATCAGCAGGACAGACTGTGGGAGACAAATGGTGGAGACCTAACAGCCTCCGAGCATCTGTGAGGTTTTTGTCCAACGAGGTTAAATGTGCTGACTTAATTGTAAAGCTTTTTGTCCAGGCGAGAAAACAAGTCAGACGTGTTAGCTTGTCAGATTTTTTTTTTCCATGGTTCTTGTTAGGAGTGTCTCTGTATTTGCCTGACGACACACAACTCCAAGTAAACACACCGTTTTTTTTTGTTTTGAAATACATTCGGAGTCAAATCCTACTGCGTTTGTTGTGGCATCACTTCCTGCCCCAGATGGATCACTTCCTGACACACATGGATCAGCAGAACAGTTGGATCATCCTCAGTCGGGTGATTCACTGCCCTGGCTCCGTGCCTGTCTGAAGCGACGCTCTGATAGCGACACAGCCGGGAGAGACGGGCGACCACATTTACTTCTGAGCATCACTTACAGTCCATCCCTAGCTGCCAACATCCCACGAAAGCTACAACACACTACTACACAATCCATACGATCTGGTTTAGGACCTAGCGCGACAGAGACGAGGAGTCAAGGAGACGACTAACTCGGTTCCGTGAGAAAAGGTGAATAAAGGATCTGAGTGTCTTCTCCAGCACCCAGACCTGAGGCCCCCCGGGAGGATGATGAGAGCATCAGGAGGCTGGACTCCTCCGTCCGGGATCGACTGGGGGGAACAGGGTGATGAATGCGTCGAGCTCTGAGGCACGGCCTCGGCCAGCAGCCCATCGAGAGGTCCCTGTTCCTGGGTGTTGAATAATAAATTAGGGGCTGATATCCTGTGACGGAGGCCGGGTGAAAGCGCTTCCTCTCAGGGCCAGTGAGGGGCTTGAATACCCCTGAATAATACATGTCAAAGTGTGCCTGTTGAAATGACTCGATACTGGGAGTCAAGTGCAAGATTAGCTTTCCAGAGTTATGAAAATATGGCAGCCTTAGTAACACAATATTAGAGGCGGTAGGATTATCCTGTGCAGAGAGGGCAGGTTTACAGAGGAAGGACTGGTGTGTTGGGTGACCCCCCAGAGCAAGTCGCTGTTTGATTAGAGAGCTCCGGAGACAGACAGAGAAGTGGCAATTCCAATCGCTTGTGAGTGTTGGATCGCTACGCTATGAAATGTTACCGGTTTAAATAAAGAATGACATGCTGAGAAACAACTAGTGGTTGGAGGCGCTTGCGGATTCCATTTCTGTTCTCTTCGTCTTTGAACGGTATGTCTTTGTCTGTCTGTCTCTCGCTGAATATGATTTCATACAGTCTTTTCGTTTTCCGCCTCCATTTTTCATCCTGGGATTTCGGTTACACGAATGTGGAAAACGAATAATCTGGCCACCTGTCTTTTTCAAACTAAATAAATCCTGGCGGACAGAGTTATGATATATTTACTTATCTTTATACAGTTGTCAATTTACACGTGCGGAGACTGATTTTCAGCCTCCCACAAGACTAACTGGGGCCCCCAGCTCTCCGTGGGCCAAGTCAGCCTTCAAGAAAGCGGGTAACCACAGCCTCTCTCAGCCCCCCGGCCCTGCCCCAGCTCCCTCCAGCTAACCGCTAATCCATGTGTTTGATACATTAGACGCTCTGCTTGGCTTTGTTCTGCAGGGATGTGCTAGACTTTTTTTTCTTTTCCTCACTACAGGCCCATCCCCCCCCCCCCCTCCTCCCCACCTCTCTCTCTGCTCCCCCCTCCCCCCCCCCCCTGCAATCCACGGGATTATATCGGAGTCCGGGGGATTCATCTAATTGTGTTTAATTAGGACTGTGTCGGGGCCTGGTGCGCGTGGTGGGGAGCTGTGATCAGATTGAGGAGATAGCAGAGCTTCCAGATGTGAAGGGGGCCCGGCTGGGCCTCCGAGGGGGCCTGCGGGGACCCCGATGGTGTTCAGCACCGGGCCGAGGCTGCAGGGTGGTGGTGGTGGTGGGCTGGGGGAGTGACATATTTGTCCCCCCCACAGACCTCTGCCTTTCACACTTATATCCGTGACACGCTCGAGCAAGCGGGGAGCCGGGACTCGCCAGTGCCCTTGGTTGGGACTTAAGCCGATTGTGGGTCAGGAAGCCTTCCCTCTCGCAGAGACGTGGTGTATCCCCCCTCCCAGCTGAGATAAATTCTCCAGTGGAGAGCGTTAAGAGCTGGCATCCTCTGGCTCTCTTGTCTGGAGAGGACTACAGAGAGCTTAAAGTAGACAACTGCAGTGGGAGCGCAGAGCGGATAAGAGGGGAGAAGTTCTCCAGTGATTTCCATCACTATAAACCCTCTATGTACTTCTGGGCCTGTTGCAGTGTTTTAGGTTTAGTGAGTATTTCCACCGTTTCAAATGTAGTGACAACCGCTTCGGAACGCAAGGCAGAGAGCACAGTCAGTGAGTGACACTGCAGTCGTCCACACAGTTTGAACCACACTTTTCTTTCGATCGCGGTCCGTTTTACACGGTATCAACAAAACAAATGAGGAAATGGAGGAAAATAGCCACTGAGTCTCTATCAAATGCTCGGTTACCACAGTATCTGTTTAAACAATCGAAGAAATGTCATAATCCTGTTTTGTAAGTGCTGCGCACATGGAAACTTCAAAAGCAGCAGAGCAAATGTTTGTCCTCCTGAAAGAGGGGGTGTCACGTTGAGTCTCTGGAGACCGGTCTCTCCATTCTCAGACAGAACGAATTTGGTTTCCTCATAATGAGACATTATTATGCCATTTTGTTTATGGTGGGCGCAGTAACTTGTTATTCCTGCGGGGGAAGGAGAGCGAAAACTAAAAAAAGTGTCTGTAATTTGGGTAGCATGGCATTGTCATGTGGAGTTACTGTTAAAAGCCGGCCGTGACTGTAACACGATCGGTGCGTGAATGAGAAGCACACAATGCTACGGAGCCACAAAGAGGAGCTCGGGGGCCTATAAACGGGGCGCTGATGGAGGAAGTGTTGTAAATGAACGTAATGAAACGCTTCTGTCCGCTACTGTCATTTCGTCACTCCACACTGTGGTCGTAAGCCTTTGTGATGTGTGCCTCTGTTGGATAGGCTGGTCTGAAGAGTGGTAGATAAACAAGCCATGTGCGTGTGACTGTGTGTGTTTGTTTGTGTGGGTGTGTGCGTGTGCGTGCTACTGTACAGTAAATAATCCTGTGCCACTGACATACTCCAATACAATAACGTTGTTTCAGGGTGAGGTGACCTTTGACCCGCCAGTTATCAGCCCCAATTGACTTCGGAGCTTGCCTGATTACATGCTATCATTTAATCACAATGGCCAACCATGCCAGCCAGGGTCCTCTAAGAGGTTCAGGGAGGGTTCACGGTACTATTATTCAAATCATAAACGAACCGGGCTGTGGAGTGCCATGGAATGGAGTAATTATAGGCCGGTGCCTCCAAATGCCACAAGCTGAGCGATTAAGTAATGGCCTTGTATCCACGGTAACCTTTCTAGGGAGAGATAATCTGTGTAATATCCTGTACCACAACAACAGAGAGAGAGAGAGAGAGAGAGAGAGAGAGAGAGAGAGAGAGAGAGGGGGAATAAGGAGGAGAGCGAGGCTTCAGCCGACAATGTGAGGTTCCCAGGTGAACGGGAGGAGGAGGGGCGGGGGTCGGGGGGATTGAAGGATGGAAGGAGATTAAACACCTTGGCCTGATCATTAGTGGAAGCCAGTGATCCTTGTATTAATGAGTGTATCCACTCTGGTTGTATGTCAGGGCTAAGGCAGGAGGTTGTATCTACAGAGCCTTGCTGTAGGAACACTGTGTTGAATTTACTCTTTCAGCACAGGATTCAAATATGAATGGGGTTAATGCTAGTTGTTATTTTTGCAGGGATCTGCTTCCTGTGTTCCTGTGTCCTCTCTATCCATGCCCGCTGCGCTCTTTGATGGTGCATCATGGGTTAATTGAGATTGATACGGTGTAGTGTGCAGCCCGGCTGGGTGGGGGGAAGCCAGGTTAGGACTGAGGTGCGATATCCTCTCCCCCCCGCCCCCCCTCCCGTCTGCAGGGAGAGGGGCAGAAAGAGGGTCAACGTGAGGTTTCGGAACTGAGCGTGATCGAGGACTGAGCAGCTGACAAAAAAAATGTGTATTATTCATAACAAGGATGACAGCGCAGTGGCCGAAAAACACAAGATATCCATTTGCATCTCCCTAACAGCTCTGTCCACTGTCAGTGGCGGCATTAAGAATGAAACCACACTCTGGGTCTTCCTGTAAATCTCTGCCTTCTCTGTTATGCAATGCTGACTGGGGCTTTATGGTTCCCTTAGTTTCTCTAGTCTATCAGGACCTTAAGGGAGGAAGGCCATGTCACTGTGCCCTGGTGGAAAGATGCAGCATGAAAGCTCTTGTGCGGTAAGGTACGGAGAGGGGAAAAAAAGACCAAAAATTGGAAACCGTCCAGTTTTGAAAGCACTGTAGCAATAGGAAGAGAGGATCGCACAGATGGCGTGGTCACACGGATAGTGTGGTGAAGAATTATAGGCCGTTTTGTTTTGTTGGGTTTTGGGATACATAGACGAAGAACAAAGTCACTTGATGGCAGTTCTTGCTCACTCCTAACATATTAACTTTTTTTTATACGAATAAAAGGGTTTGAGAATACCATTTTCAGTTCTCACAGAAATTTGAGAGAACCTACGAGAGTATAAATAAATATAGAATTTTATCCAATTTGATGAACTCAAAAGGCAATTAGCCCAAACCATTTACTATGAGTGGGAGGTGGGGGCTGGTATACATGAAAACTGATTAAGTTCTCTGCAGTTTCGGAGATCTGTTTAATTACTTGTTCAAAGTGTCCAAAAATCTACCTCCGAATGAAGAACAGCGAAAGGTCACAAAGCGACAGACAAATGGGTAGAAAAGTGCGGAGGTTGTCTCGGCGACATGAACAAAAAAAGTGGAACGGAATCCCAAAAATACGTCGAACACTGCAAAAGAACAAAAAGCCCAGGAAAAACATTCAAAGTGAAACTCGATTCCCTTCCAAACACTTGAATGGTTTGGAGAGCTGGCAGGAACATCCAGCTGAGGTACAAACCAGGGGACGGCATGACCCAACCGAATCTAAATTCCCCCAAAAAAGGACGACTCGTTTACTGTATGTGTGCACAACACGGGGACTGGTTGCCTGGTCACAGTGGAGCACAACCCACTTCCTGGTCTCAGAACGGCCGGGGCAGGATTCAGGCTGAGTCAGTAGTCCCACAGTGTGGGCCTGATCGGGCTCTTGGAAGACTTTGTCTGTGCCCACATAAATCACACAGGCTGGGCTCCTATAGCAGAAGTGCCTTAGCCCTGGTAAATGACGCTGTGTCATCCGCATGTCGTGGTTTTCCACGGTGTGTCGGTGGGGTTGGAAGTCCACGGTAACAGAGTTGTTTCTGGTCGTCTCGTGACATTCTACGCACTTTAGCAGAGGCCCGTCCGACCCCAGCCCTGGGCTTGAGCCGTCACCCGGAGGGACACGCGAGGACAGGACCGGAGAGAGCCCAGTGTTTGTGGCGTCCGTAAATTGTGTGCTGGTCACCGCGGGCCCAGTGCGTCTTTGGTAAATGGATGTTTTGTTGGCCCGGGAGTCCGGCTCAGTGCACCCCCCCCCCCCCCCCCACACACACACACTCCAACCCTTCTACCACCACCACCCCCTCACTCCCCCCCACACACACACACACGCGCGCACACACACGTATCCACACACAGAGGGGACAGTCAGATGAGGCATTCTGGCCTGGAGCTCTGGACCTCGTGGTCATCCACTCCCATTAAACTGCAGCGGGAGGGGCGGAGGCGGGAGGGGTGGTGAGGGGGCGAGGGGGCGGGGGGGGGGGGAGGTAGACCGAGTTGACCTGAAGACGTTATATTTAGAGGTGTGTTTACAGTTCTGAATATCTGTTCCCTCTTTGTTCCTCTCTCATGAGGCTAGTAGCCTGGCAACAGGTTAGACACTCTTTGATTTGTGTGCTAATAAGACAAACTTTTTTAAACCTGCGACATTGCAAAGAATCCTGTCCAACACATTCTTATGGGTAATCTACAGATATGGAAATAAATCGTCAGGGGTCAGTTTGGATGACGCAACCTGTTTGCGTTTCTTCCTGTTTTCGGCGCACTTGGTTAACCCCTTAGTTCCCTGTGCGTAACATTGGAGCTCGTGGTTCCTAGCTTGTGGTTTTCTGTCAGCCAGCATTAGGGCACCAAAGCACCTAGGGACCTCTCCTTCCTATCCATTAATAATTCACTGTGTGTTTCTGAGCAATGAGTAAACAGTAAACAAGATCCCAATTCATCCAGATAACATGACCTCCACGGTGACATCATGACGAGAGGAAGGTCATCGATTGTTCTACAGAATCATTGGCAAGTTGTCAAACTGGGAATGGTTCACACGAACTTACCAATCGAGATTAGAAGCTGCATGTCATTGTTATGGTTGTAAGTTCCTTGGAAAAATCTTATGTCTAAGATTAAACATGCAATAACCTAATATTGGACCCGGTTTGGTAACGAGCTTGGAGAGTCAAATTAAAAAGTTATTGAATGTCGTTAAAACCTTAATGACTGATGAAATAGGGCAGACTCGGTGATGGAAGCGTCATATGAATTAACATCGCGAGTTAGTGACAGAAACTAGAGAACCGAAACGACTTTCCGTGGCGGCTAGGGTCCCTTGAAACCTCCCAGTCACCTGGACACTGTCAGGAGACGGGGTGTCCTTAGCCCTTAAGCTCCCACCTCGCTGCCTGCGTAGTGTCCACCCTGACTTTTAACGGTTACAACAGCCGGTCAATTTTGTTGTCAAATACAGGAAGACTGGGGCGGGGAAGTGGGGAGGGGGAAAGGGGGGGTGGGGGGGGGGGGGGTTTGAGGAGGGGAGGAGAGGAGAGAGACACAGACTGGACTTCTATCTCGAGAAGAGAGGACACTTGGTATTATTAATAGAAGTAGAATGATGATGAACAGAGCCGGGGCCTGTATAGCTGCCTTTTACCCCTCCCCCCCCCCCCCCGCCCCCCCCCACCCCCGCCATCTTATGAAATATGCACAAGGCAAACAGAGGTGGGCTTGATGCGCGGACCTGCCTCCACCACTACTAACCGCTACATGTCCAGGGCCATTACTTATTTATAAGACATGCCGGATAAGTGCCAGAGTGGCCTCACGCTTTTTCCCTCCATGCCATAAGGGTACTTTCATAACACTCTGTTTACATTCAAACCATGGAGAGACAGAGAGACAGACAGAGAGAGAGAGAGAGAAGGAGAGAGAGAGAGAGAGAGAGAGAGAGAAGGAGAGAGAGAGAGAGAGAGAGATTACCCCAAAAAAGTACCAAAATTTCTTTTTAAAAGAAGCCCAATTAGTTACAGTGTCCAGGGTATGGGATAGGGCTGAATCAATTCATAAATATTTGGATGTGTCAAGGCGCTTCGACCCAGAAGCCCATGCTGGTGATTATCCTGTGTTATTAGAAGTGATGAATGAACTTTTCCACGTTTGGTCTTTGCTTTTGAAGAGAGCGGGACGGAAAACGGATCACTGTTTTGTTTCACGGTCTTCGTTAAATACAGGTTTGAATTAGACGTGTGAAAACTACCGAAGGCTTGATCATTTGGAGATGCTATACACTTTTGTGTGTGTCCTTTCAAAACTAAACGTGTCGCCTCGTAAACGTTGACCACCGTTGTGCCATTTGATTTGTCTGCTTGTAGCATTATCAAATGGTACTTTTAGAAATAATAAGTGAGACCAAAACAATATGATTGTCAGGTAGTAAAGTCATATTGAAAGTGGTACAATTTCACCCATATAATTATTTCCAACACATCTATTTGAGGGACTAATGAGTGATTATTGCAGCAGACCTGTATAGAAATTATCCCCAATCAATATGTAATTTGTATCATATAATTTGGTCCATCAAAGATCCCGTTATTGTAGCCTCACACCATTATTTCGGCAAGATCATTTGAGACAGCACTTTTCTCTTTCCTTTGTATGGGTGGATTTCAAAACCCCTCATGGAAAAGACAACCGTGAAGTTTGCGGGGGCTTCAAAAATTTGGTACTTTTGAAAACAACAGTTCTTCCCACTCACAAACAAGGATGTGTGGGCGGATTCATTGTCAGCAAGTAAACAAAGAAATGTGACAGGCCTATCCAGTCACCCCACTGTCTTGTGTAACACAGAAGATATTCAAAATCCGCGTTGAGAATGGGATGCCTGTGGCCCTTTACGTAGAATATATTCATGCTCAATGCTCAGAAACAATGTAATCATTTCTTCTCATCTCATCATAACTTGCTTGTGCATTGGGCCACATCTGGTGTAACTGTTAGTCCACTCAACAGAACAGTTGGCCGGGAAACTACTGTCTAGAATCTTCCAGGGAGGCACTTGATGGAAAATCGGGTCAAAAACTATAAACCATCTTTGATAGTATTTATCTGTTTACCAAATAATGAGCCCTGAAGAAAACGATACCCCTCTCAAATTAAAGAGTGACCGGCCTAATAAAAGACACGAAAGCTTCAGTTATACGACGGGTTTAGTTACGACTAAACAGTGCATATTCTGTCATAGGAATGTTTGCGAGATATGTTATGAAGAATGTTTGCTGTGACAGATCCGTCCATGGTTATGTAGGTCAGTTCTGTCTGCAGCCGTTCCCCTGGAGTGTCTCCACACTAGCTATGTCTCAGGATGCCTCCGCGCTTAGGGCTCCAGCACCAGGGAGACGCAGCCTCTGACAGAGCCTGTGCCAGGCAGACCTCAGACATGTCATCTTGCCGTACTGCCATCCCGGGCCTCCCCAACCACCACCACCACCCACGCTTCATCTGGTGCTGGGCCACCACAGCCCCCAGTCTACTCCAGTCCTGACCCAGCCTAGTTTAGCCCAGCCTAGCCCAGCTCATCCAAGCTCAGTCCAGTCTAGTCCATTCCAGTTTAGCCTAGCCCAGCCTAGCCCAGCTCATCCAAGCTCAGTCTAGTTCATTCCAGTTTAGCCTAGCTCAGCCCATCCCAGCCCAGCGGAGCAGTCCGCTCCGGTCTAGCCTAGTTTCTCCTACCCTTACCCCCACAAAGCCCCAACCCAACCCTGGCTGTGTCACCACTCCATCTTCCCCTCCTCCCTCCCTCTCTCTCTTTCTTTCTTTCTTCGCTTGCCTCTAGATGGACGGAGGGGGGGTGGGGGGGGTGGGGGGGCGGGGGGAGGGAGGGATTCCGCCACCGTCCTTGCCACGGCCATCTGCTCCGCGAGCCCTCGTAGAAGGAGGCGGCGTGCGTGTGCCAGCCTTGCCGGGGGGCGACCGTGTCCAAAAACGCCGTGCCGTGCCGCCGAACCTTAACTCACTGTCACGAGGCCGTCCAACGTGATTGATCTGGTCCATTTAGCAGGGAGCAGCCAGCTCCGGAGGAGGCCCGGTCCTCTTCGTGAAGCTCCTCCAGCTCCCCTTCCCCCCCCCCTCCCCTCCCCTCTCCCCCATCCCCCATCCCTCCCCCCACACACACACACCCCCAGCCCTCCCCCCACCCCCCCCCCCCCCCCCAGAACAACACAAACACCATGCCACCGCCAGCTGGCCTGCAGGCACGCTCGCTCTGCCCACTTATCCGTCAGTGTGCCAAGGGCCCGGGCCCAGACTCATGGCTCTCTGTGCTTCACTGTACTGTGGCTTTGTCTGTTCAGTGTTCACGGAGTTGATGGAGCTAATTGTCAAACTTCTACGACTTTTTCAGATGATTTTATTCACGAATGGTGAAGAATGCTTTCTACCAGAATCATTATTATTGTCTTCAGTTTGAAGGGACGGGGAATGCTTTAGCTATCATGACCAGTGGAAAGCTGTAGTAATCCCATAAACATAGCTTTAGGTCAGGTTTGGGCCAGGAGAGATATCTGTTGGTTACACAGACTGTGCTCGCTATTAACTCTGGTCAAAGACAAGCATGGCTTTTCATCTTTCTAATAAAAAAAGGATAAATCATAGAGCAGATCTAAGTAGCAATCATCCATTTATCAAAATTTGTCAGCAAATCTGTTTGCAATCTTCCTAAAGTCGAAGAGAAGAGGTCCGAATCCGCAAAGGTTTATACGTTTTGTTTTTTTTTCTTCATAACTCCAATAATATTTAGTTGTCCTCTTGCTACGAATATTCTATCCCCTTGCGTGGTCAGTCTCCTGGTCTGATTCATACCAGAGCAGTCATTGCAGCGGTGTTTCATTACGACAAAATGAGTTTGCTAGGCATGGAGTTCATGGCCACAGCCCTTCATGCAGTTGCTATTTGCACTTTGTGTGTATTACATCACTTTGAAGTCAAGCTAGGCCAAAGCACTGACTCCTCAATGCTGCCTTTTAACAAGCGCCGTGTTAGTCTTTGAGATTTACCCACCGCCAGGCTTCAAGGTTTCCTCTAACATATAACCACATCACAGAGGCCTTTTTACATCCCAGACGTTGGGACTGTTGAAGAGAAATCGATTCTCTGGGCGCTCCATTTCACTGTGTAAACATCAAATTATTGTAGATTTACCGTTAAAAGTCATGTGAGGTTTAGGTGATTTGTTGATATAGATGTGACATTTAGCTGAAAGAGGCACTGCCCAATGTTTTAATTCCGAACACAGCAGGAAAGTACTGACGCTGTACAGAGCTTTAGGTTTCAGAGACGGGTTCAGGAGAGCAATGGACTTCAGGGACTGACTGAGGAACTCTGGGAAATTGCTAAGAGCTGGGAAACCTGCATGTCTTCTCACTGAAATATTTAGGAAGATGGGAGTTTAAAGCTTTTTTTTTGTCTCCTTCTTCTTTCAAACACTGCATCTACCTTTCAAACTCTCGCTCTCACTCACTCTTTCTCTCCTCTCCACTCTTCATCCTCTACTCTCAGCCCTTACATAATATATTTTATTGCATCATCCGCGGGCTCAGAAAGGCAAAGTAAAGGTATTCGTGACACGGCGTTTTTTGGCGTTTCTCACAGTGTGTCGTCTGTTTGACATCTGCGGTGTGTCTCCTCGTGGAGCAAGTGTGTGTGATGATGACAAAAGAAGGAACACGTATATCGCAACATTGAACCTCATAACCAGCCATACAGTATATCCCTTCACTAAGAAACATCTGACCTCTGGCTATGCCTGGAGCGACACAACGGCATCGGGAAATATCTCAGCATCGAGAACAAGCGAAAGGCACGAGAAGTTCTTTTCTTCAAATTGAGGTCGAGGCGTGATTCCAAAGGACCTGCTGGTACGACGCCTAAACATTTGATTCGAGTCCCGTCCCGAGATGCTTGTAGTGTGACGGCTCTCCGTCCAAACCCCTGACAGACTCAAGCCTGGTCGGAGGCGCGCCATACTGCGCCTCCTCCATCCAAGCCCCGTGGTGGAGGGCCACCCTGAGGGCTGTCCAAGGGACTACCCTGGGAACGCTCAGCCCAGACGAGCTGGCCCGGAAAAGATTCGGGAGCACGGTGACAGTGAGGGGGTTTTTCTCGTGTGAAAATCCCCCACGCGGCCCTAGAGATAACCACACCCAGACAGACAAACATCAGGGGGCCATTGAGCACTTTTTCCACATTTTTTCATCCAAGAACTATCGCCTTCTTTGGTCGTCCTATTGTTTTCCCCGAATGTCATTTTCGAAAATGAAGGCTTGTGTGTTCGATCCATTTGATGACGTGTTGGTTTCAGAGTTCAGGAGAATAGACACCGGTGGTGAGGACGGGGTGGAACCCTTTCCTTCTGCTCCGTCGAGCTAAGCATGCTACGAAGTAGTTCGAAGCGTGTCTCGGATAGTGACATCCTATCACGGGTGTGCTATGAAATGATCCTGAAGTTGAATGAGACTCAGACAAAAGCAGGAGGGAATTAACACATGCCAGGCACGGTTCCAGAAAGTGTTTATGCTCATCTTAAAGCTTTTCTCTGGCAGAAACGATTACATGAATGTCTCCTAGTTTATTTGTTTTCATCTGAACATTTGGCTGTGGGGTTTATCCATCTTGACAAGCACATAATATGGCTTTCGCTACTCCGAGGGGGGAATACGAGAGATATCGGGAGAGAGACACAGAGAGAGAGTGTGAGAGAGAGAGAGAATCTGAAAGTTAAAACACTTCGTATCACTTGTATTTCCCTCTCCTCCTCAACAGCATGCTTAGCTCTCCAAAGATGTGTTGAAAGATCAAAATAATCCCCTCAGAATGACATTAGTCTTGTCTCTCCTCTCTGTGTAGGTGTAATGCAGCTCAGCCAAATGACTAAAGACACTCTAGGGTGTCAGGGACGACGTGATAAACACATGAAGTTCCAAATGTAATTTGATTAAGTCTGAAGAAGTATAAATACGGAGTGATCCTAGCGTTCAGCGCTAAGCCAATTAGGAGACCTTAATGCGTTTGAGTCCGTGCGACACCTTCCCTTCCCGTGCAGTCAAAAGGTGACAGGCTCAGGGCCTGTGAAAGTGGAGACAGGGTTCAGTATTGAGACAGCGTCCGTTAATTGCAAGTCTATTCTGTTGCATTACCAGTGAGCACAGAACTGAAAATTGAAAGTCTCCCAAAAGATATGATAAGTTAACTTCCGATTTCTTTTTAAGAAAATTAATTTGTTAAATTTTTTGGCATCTCCATCTTATGGCTGCAACTCTATAAATAGAATGTATGGGTTGGCAAGGTTAGTTTTTGAGCTATACAGCAGGGGGTTGTGGGAGTAGAAGTCCTATCTGACAGGCAGCCATTTTAGGAAAAAACAAACCTGTCTATAATAAAAAAAACAAGTGTAAGTTATCTCCACTGTGCCTTAAATCATCCTATTTTATGTTCATATAATAATTATATGATTGTGGCCAAAGTCATGACAATGCTGAACATGTAATTCACATCTCTCTGTGTAATAACATTTATTTTTTTCATTTAGCAAGAAAGGTCAGCAATCATAAACCACAAAACTGGAAATGGTTCCCTCCACCCTGCAAAGCTTGGCTGAAAGGACTGTAAATGCATGCTGTTGCTTCTAGGATTGTCTAATAATACACTGTCTCAACCATTTGACTCCCACTTGAAGCAAAGTTCAAACTGGAATAGGCAACACAAAGCATTTGCGTGGGGCTCTCTCTCTCTCTCTCTCTCTCTCTCTCTCTCTCTCTCTCTCTCTCTCTCTCTCTCTCTCTCTCTCTCTCTCTCTCTCTCTCTCTCTCTCTCTCTCTCTCTCTCTCTCTCTCTCTCTCTCTCTCTACCAGCAAAGCATTTGGAAATTACAGACTGGGAGGCAAAGTGCTTATGTCTACTCCACCAAATGGAGGGACAGAGATGCTAGACTGGAGTGCTGCGCTCAGACCCAGATGTTCCGGTGACAGCCCAAATGGACTAACTAACTTGGAGGATTTGACGTTTTTTTTTGGTTCCACGCGAGACACAAATCCTTAGTCTCGAGTCTTCATACTGTCCGCATTTCATTGGGTCCACATTCAGCACGTTCATGTCTTTGAGAAAGGTTATTGTCTGCGGTTGCAAGAATATCCCCGTAGGCCCTGATTTTACAGTGCAAACGTGATCTTCTCTGTCATAAACATAATACTAGCGTGAGCATCCACCTGTATGTGTGGGTGGATGTGCGCGGGCGTGCGTGCGTGCTCGTGTGTCCACGTGCACGAGGCGTGTGCGTGCGAGGCACGGCGAGGCAGCATGTGAAGTGGAGGATAATTAGCTGCCTTATCAGCGGGGACACGGGCGGCCTCTTCCCCAGTGACAGGTCATGCCCCCCCTCCCGCCACCCCCCAGGAGCAGCAAGGGTTGGTTCGGAGGGGTGGGGGTCGGGACTGATAAGACTACTGGGGGAGACAAGAGACAAAGGGAGAGACAGAGAGAGAGACAGAGAGAGAGAAGGAGAGTGAGAGTGAGAGAGGAAAACAGGGACAGAGAAAGAAAGAAAGAATGAGAAGACAGACAGAAAGAAAGTAGTAAGAGGAGAGCACAACCAGAGACATGGAGGAGAACAGAGACATGAAGAGCAGAGAGAGTCTGAGAAGGAGAGCTCAAAAAAAGACAGTGAAATAAAGAGAGAGAGAATGGAGAGGGGGGGGGAGAGAGGAGGACGTCTCTGGCCCGTAAGGATGGTGCAGCTGCTCAGACCTATCAGCTTGTCCGTGAGACCACGCCGCTCATTAGCATAAATTCAAATGACAAATGTGGCCAGCGTTGGCAGAGACTAATTAATTCACATCGAGGGGGGGAGGGGGGGGGGGGGGGGGGGATCACTTGAGTAAGACTCCAGATCCTTCTCTGGCACTGGGCTGAACATGTGTGTGTGTGGGAGAGTGTGTGTGTGTGTGTGTGGGAGAGTGTGTGTGTGTGTGTGTGTGTGTGTGTGTGTGTGTGTGTGTGTGTGTGGGGGGGGGGGACTTCTATATTATGTGGTGTACTATCAATGCACTTTTCCAAGAAATCCCTTTAAGTTTTTCAATTGTGTTTTATTTGTCTCTCTGAGGGGGTCATTGTTTTCAGTGGGTCATTCCTTTTTTCTTCCTTTCATCGGCTGAACATAAAAGTACAGCTTTAGCGTGGCCGGGTTTGTCAGAGAGATAATGGGAGAGAGAGGTAGAAAGAAAGAGAAAGAGAGAGAGCCTCCCAGCTTTGCGTGTACAAGCACATGTTTATTAGATTGCCGGATTGTTCTGTGTTCCTCCATACTGGAGTTTGCTGATCTGATGGAACAATGGAGTCAGATGTCTCTTCACTGTGGTCTCTTTCTACCACCACCAAAGGATAAGTGCGCCCCCCTGTGGACATGCAATGAAAAACAGGAGATTGTTTCTCAATCCGACACCTCCACTTTATCGACTATAGATGAATCCCTGGCACATGCTCGAACTCTGGTCAGCAGAATAGATTTGAACCCGAGTGGAAGTTTGATCAGATAAAAGCAAATCAGATAACAGTCCTATAAAACATGTGTGAGGGTGATTGTGGTCAATTGGGATTCATGTCTGCTTGGGTACTGGGGACATATTCTGGACACCTTGCAGAAAATCAGGCCCTTGGCTCCATCACATCCCAGCTTGTTTCCATTTTTTGTTGTTCTGCCTTCAGCCTTTCCTGTGGTTTGCAGAGAGCTGACAAAAGCTGACCAAATCCTACGTGATTATTAAAGAGCTTTTCCCCTCACAGTGGATTTGTTTAGCCAGAATAAATCCAGCCTTTTGGCAAGTGCCACTGGCGTGGGGGGCCTAAACGATCCGTTTGAATAAAATTAGCGATAAACTGTCTGCTTTATGCGCCGCTTGTGTTACCCATCAGTCTCGTTGTTTTCTACTTTACAAGAGGCTTAACTGGCCTAAACATCTGGACCTCATCAAGTCCAGGTGTTCCATCACAGCACCACACACACACGCATACACACACACACACGGTACACACACACAACCATGCTGCTGCCTTAGCTTTCTGTCTATCTGTTACTCCTTCTGTCGTCTCTCTCTTTCTCTCTTGCCTCTCCTTCTCTCTCTTTTTCTCTCATTCTCTTTCTCTGTCTCTGTCTCTCTCTCTCTCTCTCTCTCTCTCTCTCTCTCTCTCTCTCTCTCTCTCTCTCTCTCACCCTCTCTCCCAAGTTTAGCCAGGTGCCGTTCTCTCTCTCTCTCTCTCTCACCCTCTCTCCCAAGTTTAGCCAGGTGCCGTTTTCCTGCCCAAGTCCCCATAAACAAACCTTAAATGTTCCTTCAAGTGTTCCCTCGAACAAGCTGTTCCTCCTCTGCAATTACACCAACACAGGCCAGTGTTGTTCGGCGTGATGTATTTATACATGGCACCGCTGCAGCCAGGCCTCTGTGTTTTCTGTTCCAGGGAACATCCTTTGCGAGAGCGCTCGGCAGTGAGGCCGTGCACTGTTCTCCAGGTGGCACACTGGGGCCTTGGCGACCATTCGTTACCTAATACCCCAAGACCAAGCCCACCTGTAAAAGTCATTAAGTAAGACTAGGTGGTATCCTTTTTGGCCATCGTTATTTCTGACAGGCGCAGACGGCTAAAGCGATTTGAAGGCAGTGCTTAAAACCGGCTTTCGGTTCAAAACGGATCGTTCGGGCTAAGCCACAAGTATTATAAGAGTACTATTCATATCTTCACATGGAGAACTCAGAATTTCCACACTGCGCAGAATATGATTGCTCTCAATTTTAAAAGGCTAAAGAATGGGCCTTTGTTGGTCAGATCTCATACACTCGCAATGTTCCAGTCTCTAATGGGCAATTACAGTTAGGCCCGGTCATTTATTTAATATCATCGCTACCATGGCGATGACGTACCCGTCCATACCAGCGTGCTGTCGTTTCACATTTCAGTCCCTGTCTCCGTCCTGCCGCCTGGCGAGGGCAAATTAGAGCGTTTAACGAAAGGCACGCGTCCGAGACACGTAAATAAACAACTTAAAAGCTGGGGCAATTTTCAAAGCATTAAGGTCAGTCTCCCATTTGGAAATAGCCGGGTCTATAGCATTTCTCTCCAGGGGGGGGACACCCCCTCCACGCCAACTTCAACATGCTGCGGCGCGCGATGGGATCGGTGAAACCGTCACCCCAATGGCGCCCCTTGCTGCATCTGGTTAATCTGGGCGACAGTTAGCGTAATGGGTTGCGAACCGGGCTGAAGGGCGAAACAACAAGGAGAAAGACCAGCACAAATAAACAAGGCCTTCCAGCGGAGAGGGCCTCCCAGTAGCTCAGGGTCCGGGAGACGGCGGCCATCTTGGATTGGCGGCGCTTGTCGTTTCCCGAACGAGCACGGTCATACCATAATGGCTGTGTCATGGAAAACATTCACGGCAGGATGGAATCGGTCGGCAAAGCAAAGCCCGGAGGTTCTCAATACATTGTATGTAGTTCTGATTTGGAATACTTTATAAAACATGCCTTCCTTGTGAAAGGATTGTCTACGCAGGATTTTACTTGGAGTTAATATTCTGTTTGGTGTTGAGGGGAAGACACACAGAGCTTCTGTGCACACACACACACTCTCTCACACAAACACACCTCATTTCCCATTTCTCTTGTGACCACCACTGTTGTTAGGCTGAGCAGACAAGGGGCTTTTAGATTTTGCATTAACATTTTATTCATTTACCAGACTCTTTTATCCAAACCAAAATGCAAATACTGTACATACAAAGTCAACAGAAAATTAAGAAACCAGAAGTGCATAGTTCAGTACAGTATTTCTGTGGTCAGAGTCAAGGAATAGTCTCAAATTTCCAGGCCCAGTGCAAAGTAAGCATCTATCATAGAGCTATCACAAATACAATAAAGTTTAGCGAAAGAAAGAGAAATAGAGAGGGGTCAGGGAAGGAAATGGTTTCATGGCTGGGCTGACTGTTTGAATTAGCAGAGCCGAAACGGGCATCATCTGCTAACACTCTGACATGGTGTTGCTCTGGCCCCTGGCATGGTCTCCCTCCCCCCCCCCACACACACACACACACTCACACACACTCACACACACACACACACACGCACACACCCCGTTCGCCCCCGACCTCCCCCGTCCCGTGTTTGGCCACTCATGATCCTGCGCCCGGCGGCCTGTGAGCTGTCACGCCGGCCGAGGACGACCAGACTGACGAGTGACAAGGTGACGGGATGAGACGTGTCATGTTCTCGTCCGCCCAAACAAAGACACGGGAGGAGAGCGGCCACGCCTCGCCACCGTGGAGAGGAGAGAGAGAGAGAGAGAGAGAGAGAGAGAGAGAGAGAGAGAGAGAGAGAGAGAGAGAGAGAGAGCCCTGCTCCTTTGTTCATCCCCCGAGTTCCCTGTCTCCTTCCCTGTGTTGGACTGCAGCAATGGCACGGCCGTCATCCACTGGAGCCGAACCCCCCCCCCCCCCCCCCCCCCTGGTTCTAACGGTGCCCAGCTCGAGCTATCGAAGCCTGGCTTGGCCCAGCCCGACCAGGGCCCTGGTGAGCCAGCAGACCACACATCCACACATCAGCCCTTTATTGTTCCTTCCACTGGGGTAATGGAAACTGTGGCCTGGAGAGGGAGGAAGTGGCCCTGGGCCCCGGGCCCTCCGTGGTTGGCACGAACCCACGCACACACACACATACACACACACACACCGTAACACACGGAGACAGGCCGCGGCGTAGGTATTACAGTGAAAACACACCGCCCCGGCATCCCTTCAAATGGAAGGAAATCCTGGACATGTCGAGCACATTTAGAAACATAGCTGAGGCTTTTCGAAAAATCGCGATCGCCTCGACCCCAGAGTAACATGACGCGGGTTATTAAAAGGGGAAGAGGCCCATATGGAAACGATCCCAGACCTCAGAAGCCAATCACAGAGCCGGCTCTGGCTGCTAATGAGGGCGATCAGGATGTTTCTGTTGTTTGCCTACTGTGTGGCCTCGGTAACGACTGACTGACAGCAGGGTTGTCCTTACACTCACACACACTCACACACACTCACACACACACACACGCAGGGGGGTTCTGCTCCTTCCCTTACAGCCTAAGCAGGTCTTTATGAGCTCCGGCGCTTTTGAAGTACAACTTCTCCGGTACAGTATGGGGCAGGTCTTTACAAGCGAAAGGATATTGGTCGTTCAAAGCCACATTCCCGTATTTTAAGTGTGTTACGCAATGTTTAATCGGGATAGCTTTTCAGTTTGGCTCTTTGTGATCGTTTGTTAATGTGGTGTGTTGGCACGGCTGCCGACAACCTAGACTATGACCTCCGATGCCCTGCTCCTACCCCCACCACCTCCCCACCCCCCTGCCACCATCCCCACCCCCTACCACCACCCAGAGTTTCCGGCCAGACCCACTCTGTGTGCACAGGGCAGTGGCTGCAGAGAGAGATAGGCTTTAATACCCTCCGCTGTCTCGGCCTTGTTAAAGCTGAACGCCCTCCTATAAATTACCTGTATTTATGTCTCCCGCTCCTGGACTCGCTGCTCCATCGCTGAGGTAGTCCTGGGAGGGGAGGGGTCGGCCGGGATATCTGTCTGTGGAGAGCCTGCCTATCAGTCTTGGTCAGATCTCTTGTCCTCCTGGCTTGGTTGAAGGTTGCTTCCCTGTGTTGTTGCTGCCTGAGTAATCATGACATTCATTATTAGCTGTTTGCTCTCTATCACTATCACCCTCCCTGGAGCTCCTGGCTGTGATGTGTGGGTGTGTGTGTGTGTGTGTGTGGGTGTGGGTGTGGGTGTGGGTGTGAGTGCAAATTGCCACATCCAATAGTAAAAAAAAAAAAAAAGAAAGAGGTTAAACAAAGAATATCTTTACACCAATGGTGGGTAGAGGAAAGATTGTAGCAGGTGTGCTCCAAGATTGGGTTTAAAATATCGCATCAAACCATTCTGATCGGAGCGGATCAGGTCCTTTTCACGACAATGTGAAGACCCTGACCCATTTAACAATGTGACACGTCCAGTGGACGGTGCGCGGCCCAGAGATTGTGTCAGAGCCGAGAGATAAACAAGGTTTCATCCCTGCAGGCCAGGCCTCACCTCGGAGAGGAAAGACATCTCACATTATGATGCCGTGGTGCCACTGAGCCAGGCAGCCATGGAGGCAGGCAGGGAGGGAAGCAAGCAGGCAGTCAGGCATGGAGGCAGACGAGGAGGGAAGCAAGCAGGCAGTCAGGCATGGAGGCAGACGAGGAGGGAAGCAAGCAGGCAGTCAGGCATGGAGGCAGACGAGGAGGGAAGCAAGCAGGCAGTCAGGCATGGAGGCAGACGAGGAGGGAAGCAAGCAGGCAGTCAGGCATGGAGGCAGACGAGGAGGGAGGCAGGGAGGCAGGGAGGGAGGCAGGCAGGCAACCCGGGAAGCTAGCAGGGAGGCAGGGAGGGCGGGATCCAGGGAGGCAGGGAGGGAGGCAGGCAGGCAGGGAAGCCGGGGAGCAGGGGGCCTATCTGATGTGCTTCTCTCCCAGAGACGCCACCCTGGGCACCCTCCTATCAGAGCCACTTGTGAAAAGAATCTGTCTGGGTGAGCCGTGGCTGGGTCTGGCGCTGATAACGTGGCCAGCGGCCGTCACCGTGTCAGGGCAGAGGTCACGGCCCCCTCACCTCTCCTAACCCCTGGGGTCAGTGACATCTCAACTCAGCCACACACACACACAGAGGCACATAGACATAATCACACACACACGGATGCATGCACACACACACACCTACACACACACACACACTTACATACACACATCTCGTGACCTTGCAATCTTGATTGTCCACTGGTTTATTTGGTTGACGTTTGTTTTCTAACCGTCCTTATAAACACCTTTTATTCAGTGAATCCACCATTCTCCTCTTCTCTGCTGTGTCTCTCATTATAAACATCAGGACCATAATGACCAGACAAGGCTCCTTTTAGAAAAGCAAATTTCATATCAATTTGCCGAGTGGAAATGTAAAGGATTGGTATGAAAAAGAATCCAATAAAGGCAAACCATAGGGCTCAGTTTCTACTGGAACCACATCTGAGTTCACAAAGAGCAAAATCACTTTGGGTTGAAAAAAAAATATAAAACCCCTGGCATTCATATTTTTGCAGAGACATATATTTTTTTCCTCCAGGAAAAAGGGGTTTCGAAGATGAAGTAACACATTTGGACATGCCTGTTGCAGCCGAAGAAACGCTGGTGTTTCATCTAGAAAATCGGCAAAGAAACCCACCCAGATTGAGCCTGCTGCATTAATGACCGTACCAACCCCCAGCATGTCCCTGTGGCTCTCTCTCCACGCTTTGAAGATTTCTCCACTCCTACGATCGCGAGGAGATTCAACTGTTCACCAATCTCTGTCTGTCTATCCAGCGACAGGCTCCCAATCTGACATGCTGTCTGATGGCAAGCAGGGGGACGCTATCATAAACGTAAAGGAGAAGGGCCTTGTGGGAATAACGTCAGGAAATGTCCCGGGGTCGAAAACGAGGCCCACCAGCCAAGTCCTTGGCTTGTGATCGGAGCCGATTTCCATTATCCATCTTCTGCCGCGAGGCCGAAGGATGTTCTAATCCGCTGTTCTCATTGTTAGGTTGCGTGTGCGTGCATGTGTGTGTGCGTGCATGAGGGCCTGTGTGAGTGTGCGTGCGTGCCTTTTTTGCATGGGTGCGTGTGCATGGACGTGCATGGACATGATTTTTAGTTTTTTTGATGGTTGTGGTGAGGAAAGTAGGCTCCGCCCAAAAAATAAAGGGTTTCCATCCTGGCAGTAAAAACTGTCAGGCCCCTTTGAGGGGGCTATCTGTTCTGGAGGTTTAGGAGAAGTCTAGGTGGGACAAAGGAACTGACAACAGTGGAGAGTTAGAGCTTTCTTGAAGCTCTTTGTCATTTTGTTCAATGAAATACGAGCTCATTAGCATGACGATAAGGCGAAACGTTAATCCAAAGGCGTCTTTGATAGTCTGATGGAAACAGCACTCCCCCTTGTAAGGAAACAGAAAAAAGAGGGACAAAAGAGGAGGCTGAGGAGATGTCTAGGGTTAGCCTGAGTTGGGTCAAAATACAGTAGAGCACGCAAGCTTTCTACTGCTGTGGAGGAGCCACAGGCAAGCCCGAGGCTCTCTGACAAGACAATGTGTGTGTGTGTGTCACGTGTGTGTGCCGTGCCGCGGTGTGTGCGCGTGTCTGTGTGGCGTCCAGATCCGCGGCAACAGAAAGTGAGCCACGAGCTAGCTGCAGCCAGGCCAGATTCGAGCCGTGCGGTAAGGGCTACGTGCTGATCACCCGGCCCGTGACTGACACTTCCCCGGGCCCCCGGCTCAACCGCGGCCGGCCCACACGCGTCCGTTCTGCCAACCACCAGGCTGATAGGGCCTGTCAATCAAGCAGATAGTCCCAGGAGGGCCATTGAAAACGGGGGGGTGGGGTGGGAAGACCCCAATCATCAGACATCCGTCTCCACAGCCTGGGCTGAGAGGCTCTGTTACTGATGCTGAGGTGGGGGGGGGGGAGATGTGGCTGGGGGGGGGGACTTGACATAGACTGGCACCTTATTTGGGGGCTCTCTGTCGCTGGTGCTAATGCACAGAGACAGGGCCGATCGACCAGACCGAGGGACACCCAGGAGATGGGGGAGGGGGGGGGGGCACGAACGCCCTCCGCGAAGAAACTCACACAAACCAGAGGACACTTGCACAGAGAACACACGTCAACACGTACACACCAACAGTGTTCTGTCTGCTTCTCCTTTACGAGAATTCTCACAGGTTCGAGAACTTATCAAATTCTTTATTCAAATAAGACGTCTGCTCTCCAACTTCCCTTTCCTGAGCCCTTTTGATAACCATCCTACCGCCTTTTCAAAACGCCAGTGACTCCAACCCTTCTAAGGGAAGCTAAGATGAATATAATTTACTTGTCTGTCAACCGGCATCAGTTCAGCTTGTGTGAGGACCATGTCAAGCCCTGCCTTCGTACTTGAGAACCAAACTCAGGGCTGCCAAACAGGGTTACTGAACTGGCAATGCGAGAGCCCTGCACAGCTCCCCTCAAAAAATATCTGTTTGTTTTGTCAGACATATTAATGTCACTTTCAATCAATCATTATTAGCCACAGGGAAAATCTTATTTGAGGTGTAGAGGAATTAGTCATTTTTAGCTTTGGAAACGTTCTCCACTAAAATATGTGTAACATTAAACCTTCTATGAGTCTGCCAAACGTTCTGGCTTTGTCTTTTGTATGTCATGTACCAAAATGCAATGTCTCCCTCTAATGGCGATCGAGTGCCACTCCAGCATCTGCATCAGATTTTACTGACGAATTCACAAGTCATTTATGTCATGAGACGTAACTGATATAGACAGGACTGAAGGATACCACAGACACTGGTGATGACCCTAGGGCAACCCACAGGAGCTCACACACACACAATTATCCTTAGACAACACACACACACACACAAACAATGACCCTGGGACAATTCACACATAATGGTCCAGAAACAACATAAACATATATATATATATATATATATACACACATTCACACACATAAATACACACACACCACACACACACAATAAGTATAGTATCAGGGTTGACTCTGGTTGATCATGTACAATGAAATCACATTGTTGACAAAGACATTCAGTGTATGAAAGGTTGCCAGTAAAAAAAAACTAGTGCTTGAAACAGACCAGAAAAGCAATCATACAGAATAATCATTTTAAATAAGTCCCCCCCACACACACACACACTGTGATATAACTGTAACCCATGGTTACAATAAAGCAGAGTTTCATAGATGTCAAGGATTTATCCAAAATGGAGGCCGTTGTATAGGGAGTCTGGAATCCTGAAGGCAGGGAAATACAAAAAATACAAAAAACAAACATTTGTCAGCAGTCAAAGTGTTTATGAGACAGAGTTACAAACTGCAGCATCAAACCTAATGATTTTACAGAGCTGCTTTGGGCACATGGTCGTGTAGTGTTCACTCTAAGTAGCTGGCATTGCCGTCTAGTGACTCTTCCTGACTGTTCCAAAGACACAGAACCTAGGTTCAATCCCAGGACGAAAGAAAACAAGGGGTTTGGAAATGGTATATATATTTTTTTAAAGTGTAGAGTAAATGCAAATACACAGAATTCAAACCATACACACCAGGAATATGGCGTATAAAAACCACGTGGCTGTTGCTATACATTCTTATGTACAAGTGCAGAGTATTAAGACTTTTTGAACCTCCATAAGGAATGTTGGATTTACAATGAGTACATACTCTATATATATGTCAAGATAACATTATGCCAAAAGTGAGCATCTGATTTAGAAAAAGCGTTAAGACGGGACAAAATAACACCTTGCAGCTTAATAATACATAAAACAAACAAAGCCAAAAATAAAAGCCATTTACTTGAAGATCGAATTCAATTTCAAAATAAATCTGTTATGTAACATTCTCGTGCTTTAAATGTATGTTTCATAAGGTTTCAATACAGCCAATAAAGGATTCAGGGTTGTGGACTACCGGGTCCCAGATATATTGCATTTCAAATGATGTGAGAATAAAATAAGTAAGTAAAGTGAAGGCTCTTTATTGGACCATATCTCTCTCCCTTGCTCTCTCAATATAAATCCCTGTCTCCACCTCTCTCTCCCTCTCGATCTCCATCCAATTTGTCTCTCTCCATCTCTCTATTGCTCTCTCTCCCTCTCTTTCTCTCTAGTTCTCTCCCTTCCAATATATCTCTTTCCACATATCTGTCTCCCTCTCGATCTCCATCCAATTTGTCTCTCTCCATCTCTCTATTGCTCTCTCTCCCTCTCTTTCTCTCTAGTTCTCTCCCTTCCAATATATCTCTTTCCACATATCTGTCTCCCTCTCTCTCTACTTCTCTTACTCACTATGTTGCTCTCTCTCTGTCTTTTCCTTGCTCTCTCTCACTTTACTTTTCCCTCTCTTTCTATTTCCCTCTATCTACTTCTCTATCCCTTCTCCATCCTCCTTTCTCTCTCTCCCTCTATTTTTCTCTCTCCATCTATCTCTTTCTCCATCCATCTCTCTCTTTTCTCTGTAAGGCTATCCTGGGCAGCATTAGATGACAGGTTAGTCTTTAGTAGCAGGTGTGTGTGTGTGTGTGTGTGTGTAACTACCGGTAGTCTAGTCTCAGCCTGCTAAGTCCAACAGGAACTCTGGCTTCCTACACAAACATGTGTTTGGAGACAGAGTGCTCAGTCCCTGAGTGTGTGCGTGTGTCTAGATGGTCTCTCTGTACTTGGCTGGGAAAAGCCACTGGGGAGTGTGTGTGTATTTATATATATATGTGTGTGTGTGTGGAGGTGTATCTATATGGTCTCTACATAGTTGGCGGGGAGCAGTCTCTAGTGAATGTGCGTGTGTATGTGTGTGTCTGTGTATATCTAGATGGTCTCCACATAGTTGGCAGGATCAGTCTCTAGTGAATGTGTGTGTGCGTGTGTGTGTGTGTCTAAATGGTCTCTACGTAGTTGGCAGGGAACAGTCCCTGTTGACCATCTTTGCTGTATCCTCTCCACCAAGCCTTGTCCACGGTCTCCACAGCACTGATGATGTCACCAGGTTCAAAGGAGATCTCCGACTCGTCCTCTGAGAGAGTACAGACAACCATGGTTACGGTTAGGTGTGTGTGTGTGTGTGTGTGTGTGCAGCATGTGTAAGCATGAACATACCTGCTTGATAGTCATAAAGAGCTCTCACACACATCTGCCTTTCTGGTGAAACCTGTGAGGGGAAAAATGGAACATTTCAATCCCAAACCACTGCTGACAGATAAAGGTCTTCAACCAACTGGTATTCGGCAGCATCAAGGTGACCTCTAGTGGTCGACATTGGTAGGAGTCACATTTGAGTCCCATGCTAGACAGGGTTTGAGAGGGTCTAACATGAGCGCTCTAGAGAAACGCCATACCTCTGTTCCGTTCTCTGAAAACTCGTCGTTCTCTGCCCCGGAGTCCTCCTCCAGGCCGCTGTGCAGGTTGTAACAGACGGCCAGCTCGGGGCTGCTCAGGTCTGTGGACGGACTCAGAGATCCTTCTGGAAAACACCGGGCATACAGAACACACGAGGCTCCGTCACACACGGTTTCACTTAGATAACTGGGGCATGTGTGTGTCTGTGTGTGTGTGTGTGTCTGTGTGTGTGTGTGTGTGTGTGTGTGTACTGAGAGAGGAGACACACCTGTACCATTGAGTTCCACAATCTCCTCGAACTCTCTCTCTCTGATCCCATTGGTTGACGGGAGGGCCACAGTCTCTTGTGTAATCTGCTGGAGTAGGTCCTCTAAATCTAAAAGACGACACACCAGTTAGAAAAGACCTCCCTTCCGTATCCTGTCTTTGTTTCATGCACTCGACAGCAAGTACCCAAGGAGCATTCTACCTGTGTTAGGTGGCTCCTCCTCCTCCTCTGAAAGCTCCACTAGGATTGGCTCAGCTGGGACCTGGGCAATATCCGATTGGTCGCTCTTCTGTCTGTCATCGTTGGGCTCTCCTCCCTCCTCAGCCAATGCGGTTGGTTCTGGAGCTGATATGGTGTCTGTATCCTGGCCTGGGCCCTCCTCCTCCTCCTCAAGATGTGGGCTTGGTTCTGCGACGCTACATATAGGCTCTGGTTTCTCCTCCTCTTCCTTCTCCTCCTCCTCCTCCTCCTCCTCCTCCACTAGCACGGCCGTCGCTATGACGGCGGCGTTCTGCTCCTGCTCAGCGTGTACGCGTGTGGCAACGTACCGCTCTAGAGGAGAAACACACAGCCAGGTACCGTGAGAGCCGGCGGCGTTTACATGCGCAACACACTGTAGCAGACCTCTGGTCTGTTTCTACTCAGTGATTGTTTAGGCTCTCTCTGTGAGACGGTGTGTATGTCCCCTCTCTCTGGTGACCTACCTGTGGGCTGCCCAGGACTCTCTGGACGAGGGGCAGAGGGAGGCTGAGGGACTGCGGCGGGCTCCAGGGAGTCGGGGGGATAGGGGGAGAACTCTGGCTGGGGTTGGGGTGGGGTGGCTGGAGGAGAGGGTGGCAGGGCCTGGGCCTGGCTGTGTGGGAGGGTGCTGGGGGAGACTGAGGCTAAGAAGCCCGGAGAGGCCGGGGGGGCAGTGGGCTGGGCGGGGGGCGGAGCGCAGGGCCCGCTCGAGGGGAGGGTGGGCAGGGACGAGGCCGGGGGGGCGGAGCGGAGCGGAGATGCGGGGGGGGACACCACAGGGCCTCGGGCCCACTGGGGAGAGGCGATTGGACGGAATTGGGGGCTGGGAGGAGACGAGGGGCGGAGGAGGGGGGAGGGAGGGGCCCGCGAGAAGGGAGAGACCAACTCCCTGGGGCTGCGGGGGGAGGTGGGGGTGGAGGCGTCAGACTTCCCGAAGATGAAGGCTGTGTCGGTCAGGCTCCTCTGGTACCGCCTGAAGGGAGGTTTGACTGGAAGGATGGAGAGAGAACAACAATATGGGAGAAACATAAGACAGTGTGACTCCCCATGTTCCCTTCCTCTTCTCTTTCATTGCACTTTCCTCTCTCTCTCTCTCTCTCTCTCTCTCTCTCTCTCTCTCTCTCTCTCTCTCTCTCTCTCTCTCTCTCTGTGTCTCTCCCCATCTCTCTTTTCTCTCTCTCTCTCTCTCTCTCTCTCTCTCTCTCTCTCTCAAACACACAAACACAGGCATGAACTATCACCCAACCCCCAGCGTAGTACACTCTAACACTCACACACACACACCGTAGTATCACTCGAACACTCAGACACACTCGGACAGGAGCGCCGCCTCACCTGAGCGGGGTGACCCGGGGCTGGAGGGACCCTGTGAGGAGGACGAGGACAGCTGTCTGAAGAACTCCCTGGGGTTCATGGAGCGCTGGGACACCAGCACCGCCGCCTCCTACAGGCCAAGGCATGTAATGACACTCAGGCTCCGCAAACCCTTCTCAAGCGCCCGTAGGAACATGTACGCTTGTGAGCGTGACAAAAATACGTGGGACGGACACACACACACACACACTCACGGCCGCTTTCTCGATGGATTCGCTGCGTCTGAGGCGAGCCCTCATCTCGTCCTCGTGCTCCCTCTGTTCCTGCGCCTGCGACACGCCAGCAGATGTGGGTTAGCGAGAGAACCTTCCACGCGCACACAAACACACACGCGCGCGCGCGCTCAGGTCGGTTGGAAAGGCACGTGGTTGCGTTGTCACTCACCCATTTAGATTTTTCCTTTCTGTGCATCTCTTCCTCAAGCTGAGCCTGCCTCCTTCTACATGGGATATGTCAAAGTTGTCACGGTGCATTGATAACAAGAGGTTTAGTTTCATTTAGATACAAGTCTTTGATTGACTGTGGCTGGCTACTTGGGCCATACCACAAATGGCCACGAGGTGGAGACATTGAGCCCAGACTGAGCACCGCCGTACCTCTGCTCCTCGATCTTCTGCAGCTTCTCGTTCATCTTCCTCTCGCGCTCCTCTGCCTCCCTCCGCTCCTTCAGCACTCTCTCTCGCTCCAGGCGCCGCCTGTCCTCCGCGGCGCGAGTCTTCTCCTCGTCCTTCCTCGCCTCCTCCTCGCGCTGAGGCAGGCAGAGCGAAAGGACCGAGGG